>NW_010411122.1:0-1041 GCF_000710305.1 Buceros rhinoceros silvestris | reverse complement strand
CAACCACCCACCCACCGTTCGTTTATACACGTACAGTAACAATAAGCACCTTGCAGCAGCTAGAGAGTCACTGAGCCCAAAATGGGACCCTCCAGCTTTACTGGATTTTTAGTGAATCAACGTTCCTGTAAGCAACAGCTTGGATTATGAGATGCAACAAACCCCTTTCACAGAGAAACATGTATCCCCTCTGTGGCTAACAGGAGACGCGTCTCGGTAACCTGTTCACCCATCAAGTGTCACCTCTCTGCCTAATGGCTCAGATCCAAGTAAAGCACACCCCTCATAATGTACATAACCAACTGTGTAATGCTGCTCGGCGGGGAAATCACCCGCCTGTAACGCTGCAGTGATTACCTTATGCCTGGAAGCGCAAGAGCTGATGATCTTTATCCTACCTTTCTTAACCACAAATGCTGCTATTGGTCATAAAATTACCCAAGCACCTCAAAAATTCAGCCACAACAGTTGATTTGATGACCCTCTGCACCAGGGACTAGCCCGAGCGCACTAGGCATTCAATTTCTGGCAAGTCATTTGCTTTAAATTACCCTTTTATTTTCATATTGCGGAACAGGATTAGAATAACCTTCTGAATAAGTTTCACACAGCCTTCATAAAAAATTGTGAGCAGCTAAATCAAACCTTGCTTGAGGGCATGACTGTGACTCCAGCTTATGCTCTACGTCACCATAAATCCACTCTTGCACTAGACGCCAACACCTTCCCACCCACAGCAGGTGGACTAGACACATGGAGAAGGCGCAGAGACAACATCCCGCTCCCCCAGCTCTCCGCTCACGAGCCAGCACAGCCCTCACCGTTTGCTGCAGCGCGTCTCCGCTGCCCTGCTGCCCGCAAAACCCTGCGGCACAGGAGCAAGGTCTCGGAAGAGACCTTGGGCCACACCACCTCCTGTGATAATCCTTAGCTCTTCAGCTCAAGCAGCACTTCTTGTTCAGATGAGCGCCAAAAGGGGTGGTTTAGCCTTAAGTCCTTTCAGTTTAATTCCATTATCTTGGATGTTTAGGTGTGAAGAAT
>NW_010411121.1:7761-8949 GCF_000710305.1 Buceros rhinoceros silvestris | reverse complement strand
TATAGGCTGGGGGATGATGTGATTGAGAGCATCCCTTTAGAGAAAGACTTGGTGGATGAAAGGCTGGACATGAGCTGGCAATGTGTGCTTGCAATACAGAAAGCCAATGGTATCCTGGGCTGTACCAAAAGATGTGTTGCCAGCAGGTCTAACAAGGTGATCCTGCCCTCTAGACCCCTCTGGAGTTCCATCTGGAGCTCTGGTCCAGCTCTGGAGCAGTCAGCATAGGAAAGACATGGACCTGTTGGAGCAAATTCAGATGAGGGCCACAAAGATGATTAGAGGGCTGGAGCACCTCTGCTAGGAAGAAAGGATGAGAGTGTTAGGGTTGTTCAGCCTGGAGAAGAAAAGGCTCCGGGGAGACCTTATTGTGGTCTCTGAGTACTTAAAGGGGACCTATAAGAAAGATGGGTCAAACTTTAGCAGGCCCTGTTGGAACAGGACAAGTGGTAATGATTTTAAACTAAAGGAGGGGAGATTTTGACTAGATATAGGAAAGAAATTTTTTACAGTGATGGTGGTGAAACACTGGAACAGATTTCCCAGAGAGGTGGCAGATGCCCCATCTCTGGAAACATTCAAGGTCAGTCTGAATGAGGCTCCGAGCAACATGATCTAGTTGAAGATGTTCCTACTCACTGCAGGGGGGATTGGACTAGATGATGACTTCTAAAGTTCTCTTCCAACCCAAAGCATTCTATGATTCTGTGATTCCATGCCTATGTTTAGATTTACACAAATGTTACTCTTACTAAAATCAGAATGCTACTGCAAATGTGAGCTTCATATCAGGTTTGAAATTTGTGGATACCATTAAGGCAAAATTACCTTGTTTTTATACAGAGTTTTTTTGTTCAGAAATAAATCTTGGAAAATATGACAATATGTTAGCCTTTTTTTGTCACTTACGGTATTCTACAGCTTATTCTGGATCCAGTACTTCAGAGGAATCTGCCTCAGTAAATTTCAGTATGTGTTTAAAGGTTAGCGCATGCTGGATGGCACTGCTGAACTTGACACCTTCCTTGTGTCTTGTGATTTATCACATTTTAATTATGCTTTCTGAGTTTGTCATGCTTGTCACCTTTACTTTCACAGTTTAGATAATTTCTTTAAAAATTCTCTTTACTCTTGATAAATAGTGCGAAATTTCTCTTTTCAAAGCAAAATGTGTCCCTTAGAAGCTGT
>NW_010411121.1:2051-7662 GCF_000710305.1 Buceros rhinoceros silvestris | reverse complement strand
CAAGAAACAGAAGGTAAGATCAATCAGAACTATTGAGTCAGTAGGACCAAACTCAAGAAACTGCTGTCTTATCTTCTGAGGTAAGGAGGCATTTTACTATAAACTGTCCCTATCCTTCAGTGTGCTGCCACCATCATGTCAAAAACTCTCTGATGTGTTCCATTCAAACTTATTGGATGGTTTTGGAAATGTGCTAAATGCCCTTAGGGATGATGACAGAGATCCACAAACTTCCCGAAAAGAAGACATTGCACCATTAGGGATCCAGACCTCCACAAGACTCTTCTTGGACAAGTTACGGCTGCTTTTCATAGGAGAAATTGAAGGCACGTGCACAGAGCATGCGTGCTTCAGAGTGATCCGTCCAAGTCTCTGCTACTCTGCACTTGTCTGCAAGATCCATGGGTTGTGAAGTTCAGCTAGACTATATTGTTAATGAGGGCATATCTGTTGACTTTAGGTACAAAACTACAGCTTGACATATCAACCTTGCAGGTATGGTCATGTAGTCACTGAACAGATTAGAGTGATTTCTGAAAAAAACAAGTTTCTCCTTCAGTCAGAGATTGGCCACTGAACCGTGGGACTGCGCCGCACAGGCTGGATCTAGCAGTCTGTGGTGCGACGGGAGCAGAAAGGCTCATTCTCTTGCCATGGATGTTCCCTTGCTGAGCTACCCAGGCAGAGCATGACCAAGACATTGTTAACAATACCTACATAGGTGTCTAAAATAAATGATTATAAATGCCTTAATAGCTTGAAAAGTTATTAGAGAAGAAATAAAATAACTGCCTCATTTAAAAATAAAATAGCAAAAAACAATGCTAGAAAGTTCAAAGACTAAGCTGATATTTCATGTCAGATATATCCAGCTTTTTGGAACAGTTGAGGCCATTTACACTCTTCAAAATATCTTGTGTTAAACTAATCTATGTTATATAACACAACCTTCAAGAAACAATGATGCTCACCTCACACTGTGTTGTTGGTTTAGTGGGGCACTGTTTGGACAGTACTCTCTTCCTTTTTCCTTCTCCTTGTTAAAGTCTCTTTTTGCCCCTTACTAAGTCCACTTATACACAAATCTAAGTACCATGAGGTAATTAAATAAATTTCTTTTTCTAAAACGTAGTTGATCCAAAGTCTTCTTCAACACTCATTCTAGATAATCAATATTACAATTAAGCTGTACTTATTTAAAACCTACCCTACAAAGAGATGAAGCTAGCACTTCTTTTTGGGACAAAATCCAATGGACCTTGTGCTGCTGAAAGGAACTCACACCTGGACCCCAAATAATCACAAAATGGTAACGTGACTTCATTTTTATTCAGTGCTCCTGAAATTGCTTATCAAAGCAGATTATAGGAATGAATCATGTGTTTACTGAATACAGCACATTTGTGAACTAACTTCTCGTTTATACTTGACTCCTATTGTATAGAGAGTCTAGGCAGTTTTGAGGAGTTTTTTAGTAACCATGTATAGCTCTCTTAAACTGTGAGAGTCTCTTCGGAATATAAGCCTGTTTATTTTATTGTGCTCTGTTTAGTTATTCTAAAAAAAATGTTACAGACACATAATTGTAGCCATCTGTTGTGTTTTAAGTCCAATCTAGCCCCAAAGTCAAAAAAGTCATGGCAACAACTTATAAAAACAATGGCAATAATATGAACTCACTATGGTTACTGGTGAACCTTTATTTCTCCCCTCAAATGAAGTAAGTTCCCTCAGAGAATTATTTTAATATTTGATTTATTTCTTTATTAAATTTGCCCACAGTATAAACAGCTTCTCTATCAAGATTGTCATATAGCTGTCTCCTTGATCATAAATCTGGATTTATCCAGAAAGGTGAGTTCTGTTACTATACAAAACCAAGCTTTAAGTGAAAACCCAGTGTTTACCATATATTACTCGAGCATAAACCAGCAAGCAGGATTAAGATTGTTCAAGAAAATTTATTAGTGGGGTTGAATACTATTTATCATGCGATAAATTTAACCCATACGCTGACAGATTTAAAATTAATTATTTATAGATTTTAGATATTTCATGTATTTAGTTTTATAATCCACTGAGATATTTAGTAAATAGTTTATTCAATTAATTTCACTAAAACATCAGTGACTTCTATGAGAGACTGTTAATTTTCACGTCTTCTAGACATACCCAGTTTATAAGTGTACCACGGTTATTTTAACTACTATTAATACTTGTACTGTGAACAATAAATGGCACACATGTTGAAAATTACCCCCACATGTATTGGATAAAGTCAGATAGATGCTTTCTGCTACTGCAGATTGTTGACATGGTATTTTTCATTAGTTACCTTTTCTCTGTATGTATGGAAGAATCACGTGATAGTAATCCATGCAGAACTGTTTTTACGTAATTATTCATACCCCTACCTCCTGTTCAACAGAAAAGCTGAAGAGTGGGGAGCAGTGCTGTCTTTTTAGAAGAATTACAGAGCACAGAATTCTACTGGCTTCTAATTTCTTGAGAAAGATGAGGATGCCCGAGGCATGAAATGCATCCTGGCTAGACCTGTTTCTCTCTTTTGACGATGAAGAGCCTAGCCTTACGACCATGATAATTTGGAGTCTCGTGCAGTGCTTGCCATCAGGCAAGATGGATAGGACCCCAGACCACCTCCAGAGAGACGGCAGTTCAAGGAGAAGAATCACATTTTAGATAGGTGATCAAGCAGTGGACATTGCTGTCAGTCACACAAAGTTCCCTAAGAGTCACCAACAGGGAACTGGGTTGTTTCTGTCAAAACAAATGGGACACTGTAACGGTGAAGTTAAGCCACCTCATGGGAAATAAGAAGAGACGTAAGTAATGGGCAATGTTTACAGATTGCATTATTTAGCTAGTAATAATCTAAATAACATGGCAGGTATTTCACATTGCTATAAATGAGAGGGGAAATAAGAAATGCAAACGATGGAGTCTGTGCACACTTCGTTCACAAGTATAAATGTCATGTAAAAGCCAACGACTAATTTTTCACTTCTCATTTATTGGGTTAATTAAGATTGTGTGTGGATGTGATAAATATGTCTCATGAGCATGGGAGTGAACACACCCTCATTAGTATCTGCCTCACACTATCATTAAAATGGTGGTGGGGACTTGCTTTTACAGATTATTGCTAACTTTTTTTTTCCCCAAAAATATCATTTTGTAACCTAAAGGTAACATATTTACAGAGTGACAGTAACCACAAAGCTTTGGGCCAAAATATCAGCTGGGATTTTTTTTTTTCCCCGAGAAACTTACATTGAACAATTGTTTACACAGTCAGATTATCCCTGTATTTTCTTGAGTTATAATGAAAATCTTTCTATACAGTACCATCTTCTTATTTAGGTGTCTTTAGAGCTCCTCCCCTTTTTTTCTCTCCTACTTCTGCTTTGATCAGACTTCTGATCTCTCTCCTCTGAAGTAATTTGCCAAGTATTTATCATTATTTCTTGTTTGTGCACGCATTCGTGCAACTGGAACTATCTGTAATCACTGCCTTTTGAGTCTTAGTGCCTGAAGTTATCTGGTTTAATACATTCCCTTTATTGCCTTTTATCAAACAACACAGTAATTAAAAATCAACTTATTTTATATGATCCATACAAAGCACTCACTTCTCCACCACTTTATCATACAAATCTTTCTCAGGCTTCTTGTACTATTTCATTAGAAGCAGGTCAATATGTAAAAGTAGGGCATGCCCATGGTTCAGAAGGCAAAAGTCTGCGGCTGTGAAAAAGAAGCTGTGCCAGCCACGAGACTGCCCAGTGGCGCTGTCAGAAACCTTGCTCAGTCATCACCCACAAACAGCTGGGACTGTGTTATGCAACTGCAAGACTTCCTGATTTGTTTTGATATTGTGTCATCCACAGCAAGATAGTTGCTGTAAGAGAGTAAGAACGACAAGAGAATAAGAACTATAAGAGAAACAGTTTTAGAAGAAGTAAAGACCTTAGGACATTCTCAGTATGAATCTCAGGAAGCTGAAATACTGATGACACCAATTTAAATGCAAGTGGGATGGTTTGGGATGACTTAGAAACAAGGTTATTTTTTAATAAAATTAGTACTCCTGAAGATCAGAGACTTAAGTTTCTAATCAGAGATGTCATCTGTTAAGCAGGTGGTTGTACAAACCATTTGAAAAGCATTAGCAGGATCAAAATATCACAGTTGTGTGTTGCAGTGCTTGGAATGTCAGTTCACTCTAAACCTCTCTCCCACTTAATCTCTTTCACTCTCTTGCTAATATTAATCTGGGCTAATGGTGCAAACATTCTGGGTGTGATGCAACAAGGCATAAAAGCATGTTCATAATTTGAAGTATTTGAGTCGTACTTTTAACTGATAAGCATATGATTAAGTGCTCTGCTGGAATGGGGCCAGAGTACATTTACTGCTAGTTACAGTGAGTTTCTCACGTGCTGTAACACACACCTTCAAATCTGACTCCTTTAAATCTGACTCCATCCCCGCACAAGACGCAGTTACTACATCATGGACTGGATTCTTATTGCATTAAACAGCCAGTCTTCAAACCATCCTCCAGTGCTGAACAAAAAAAGAAAAAAACCCAAAGGAATCATGATTTGTGAGTGAAAAAATTTCCATTTATTGTGGCCCATTTCCACAGTTTGCATGAAGGGAAAATCTCCCACTGGCTTAATTAGGTGCACTGCCTAACTAAAGCCTGCATGATTTGGCCAACATTTCATATCATTCCGGTGTTATGACAGAAGTCACCAGAACAATTCCAGCTGGGAAGTAGTCATGCTCCTCACTTCATTTGGAGAACAAATGGAGGATGACTACAGAACCTGCACAGGGATTGACAATAGCTAATGATATACCACATAATCCTGTTGCTTAGCTCCTGTTGAGCTCTTAGATTTAATGACCCTTCTATTTACACAATGACATAGAGAGAAAAGGTTTCCTGTCAGGTAAACAAAATGAAGCTTTTGCTCTTAGCTCTCATACATTTTGTATAGAAAATTCTGTTTTGACAAATCCTGTAAAAATAGTATTTTATTTCCAATAGCAACCTTGAATCTTTTATTCTACTCATATTTTTTCCACTGTTGGTGGCAAAGATTTAATTTCATCCATTTCCTATCAGCATATGATCCTTGTAAGACTGATATCTAATCCTGGCTTCTAGCAATCACTCCTCATAGTATTTTTGTTTATTTCTCTTTTGTTCTTATATAGCTTAAATTGTGACTCAAGTTCACGCTACGCGACGCTTCAAGAGGAAAAGCTCTTGGTTTTCAAGAACTTCTGTGTCTGTAACTGTGCTTATCTTGACCGTGAAAGACAAAATTATCCTCTCTTATTTACTTTTTCTACCACACCTTCTTTCTTGTAAATTTTATTTCTGAATTACATCTTCCTTTTCATAACTTTTGCTGTTTTTAAAAAGACCTATTAACTTCCCTTCTATAGCACAAAGTAACAAAATCCTGCAGTCCTGCACTCAAATACATACTCCTAGGAGATGGCTCTACTGGTTTCTGCTTTCACCTTTGTAAGCATCCTTTTCTGGGAATTAGGAAAAGGTCCCACCCCCCACCCC
>NW_010411121.1:0-1965 GCF_000710305.1 Buceros rhinoceros silvestris | reverse complement strand
AAAAGAAGCCCCCCCCCCCCCCCCCCCCCCAAAAAAAAAAAAAAAACAAACCCCGAAACATGTGGAATTGATAAACATGATGTCAAGGCAATCAGTCTAGTCAGTTTGGATAAAGGAGTCAGGTGATGGGGTTGGTGTTTTTTCTTTTCATTGTCACATACAGTCTGTTTGTTGGTCCCTCTCATTTCCTGTGTGATGAAATATTGCTTCAGCTGTATTTGGAGGATCAGATAAAGAGGTATTTTAGCATATAACCAAGCACAGAAAAAAATAATGGAACTGAATCTACAGTAGCACTTACTGCAGATTCTTCAGTATCTGTCCTCTGCATCCTCACGATTGCACTCTACCTTCTTTGCTCTCACCTCCACAACACTGCTTGAGTGGTGCTGGGTGCCTCTCCCTCTGGACAGCCTGGCTGAAGGTGCTCCTTCCCTTGCATAGCATCAGCTGATTGGAACTTGCTTGAAACTTCACCTTCAAATATTCCCTCTTTCTCATGCTCAAAAGCAGAGGGCAAGTTAGCATCGAGAAAATGTTTTCCACCACTGCATCAATTAGATTTTGCTGTTCCTAGGGACCTCACTAGACCTCGGCTGGATGTGGGCATCCTAGGCTCACATTCCAGCCTTTCCATTAATCCCATAGGTTATTGCTTGTTCACTAGTTTTTCTACCTGAACATTATCACTGAAGCATATTTTCCAGCCTCTTTTCCTCACACAGTTGAAATCAATGTCACCTAAGAGATAGCTGGTGAAGAGTGATATTTGAGCTATTTGAAACCTCAAATACAGATATTTGAGAAAGACCTGTGATATAATTTCTGTGCATTTTCTATCATCAATTTTCTTGCTGTGTATTACCTGCTTAAATTCTCTTCACTTTGCATTTGGTCTTCACAGACACAAAATAAAAAGAAATGCTGTATTTCCATTTTCACTCAGCTGTTTGGCCATAGTTATTACTCTGTTAAGGTAATACCAATATCTCTTTCTTTTGTGACCCCAGAAGAAAATTGCAAGACAATGCCATTATTTTCTTGCCTCCCCTCTCCTCTTTTTTTTTTTCTTTTTTTTTAAGTTCCCCAAACCATGCAGTGGTAGATTATCTCCCATGGTCTTTTCCCTGTGCTCCACTGGGAAGACCCAAAGGCAGCAAACACTTGTTGAAAGTCCTCTTGGCAGGAGGCAGACTTCTGTAGGAGGAAGCAGAGAGGGATATGCTTGTAAGGCTGACTCCTTTATCTCTTTTCTTAGTCTGGGAGCATGTTTGATAAACAAAAAAAGGAAGTGACATAACTAACTTTGATAATCTCTCCATTTGGTAGATAGTCCTTGGGGAAAATGAATAGTATTTGTCAGAACAGCATCATTCCAAGGCCAAACAGAGAGAAAGGGGCTGCGAGCAATGCTTTTAGTCGAGTCTTTGCTGCACCCAGTGCCAGGCAGGCATAGAAAAAAAATAATAACAATTTGACAAACATATTCTAACTCACCAGGACTAACTAAACTGCTTCCATTCATATTTTGTTTTTCAGTTAAAAATGTTAAATGCTGTTATCAATCCCATTTGTTTATGTGCCTGTGTGGTTGTACTATTACAGCACGTTAAATAGCACGTGTGCTGCTGTGACCTACTGAATTTTGTGCCGGTCAAAGTCCTTCTCTGAACACCGAACTTCCACCACAGTTTTCCTGTGAAAAATAGACACCGAACGCGCGTGGACTGTGCATGCAAACAGCTGATGCCGCTTGTCACTGTTGGCTGTGGAAGGACACACGCTCCAGCAACATGAAAGAACTGAAAAGAAACCGGTGAATAACGGCTAAGCCGGAAGGCTGCCGGAGGATGTTTGCTGCAGCAGCTGCTGGGGAGGGACCGGCGCTGCGAGGCGGGCAGAGCAACGCGGCCGGCGGCGGCGCCGGGAGGTGGCAGCATCCCCTGCGGCATCACTCCGGCGCCC
>NW_010411120.1:4203-4419 GCF_000710305.1 Buceros rhinoceros silvestris | reverse complement strand
CCTTGTGCTCACACTCCAGCTGAGCAGTCTGCGAGGTTGGAGTGCTGGGCTAAGTGCAGCTGCTGGTGGTGAGACGTGAGACTTGAGATTTGCTGCTTGCGTCTCTTGACGTGTGACACCAGAGCCGCCATAGGATTAGGTCCAGCGCAGAGAGGTTCTGGCAGCCACAGCATCCAGGAGGGACACTTGCGGCAGCAGAGGGGAGCTGGGCGGGGG
>NW_010411120.1:3059-4032 GCF_000710305.1 Buceros rhinoceros silvestris | reverse complement strand
GCGCCTCCCCCCAGCCCACCGCAGCGAATGGACAGCATGGCCGCAGAGGTGGAGGACCGCTGCCCAGTGTGCCTGGACAGCTGGGATGATCCTGCCTACGTGATGCCATGCCTGCACCAGTTCTGTTATCGGTGCATCCTGCGGTGGGCGCAGAGCAAGCCCGAGTGCCCCCTCTGCAAGAGGACAGTGAGGACCATTGTGCACTCAGTCCGGGCAGATGACGATTTTGAAGAGGTCATCATCACACCAGCTTGGTGGCCATCAGCATCATCTGGCACCGGCCAGGCAGCAGAAGCACCCCAGCATCCAGCCACCCACAGCCCACCTCGCCCTGCAACACCCAACCCACTGGTGGCGGATTCGCTGTCCAGGGCTCCTGTGGGTGGCCTCCAGCCTGACACATGGGCGTCTCTTTTTGATGACCACCCAGAGCTCCTGCAGCACTTTCTGCCCTGGCTCCAAGAGCAGCTACAGCTGCTCTTTGCAGAACAGCCTTCAATGGCTGACATGATGGAGAACCTCATCCTCTTCATCCTGCGCTGCTTCGGGCTGGATGAAGGGGTCCTCGTGCGGCTGCTGCAGATCAGCCTCCACGATCGTGCAGTGACTTTTCTGCAGCAGTTTATCAATGTCATCGTACAGCGGTGCAGCAGGGACGCCCACCATCTCCTGGGGCTCAGGGACAGCCACGCTGCCAACGAGCAGGAGGACACCCCTGCAGCAGCCCCCAGCCCTGCTGCATCCCAAAGGGAGTCTCTGGTCCCTTGCCCAGCCCCCTCCAGCACCACTGCTGGAGATGAAGAAGATGAGGGGCCCAGCAGCTCAACTGCTGCACTTCAGGGCGTTACCAGCAGCACCTCCAGCGCTCCCATTCCCACCCACAGGGAGGTGCACGATGAAGAGCTGCGTGATGAAGAGCTGCATGGGGACGTGCAACAGGCTGTGGCAGGAGCCCCCACCCTCCCACCAGGAC
>NW_010411120.1:2350-2646 GCF_000710305.1 Buceros rhinoceros silvestris | reverse complement strand
AGCCGTGACAATTGGTGAGACTCGCCTTTGATGGACGGACAAGGACAAGGACAAGGACAAGGACAAAAGGAGAAGGACAAGGACAGGGAGCTGCATAAGGAACTGGCTCGATGGCCACACTCCAAGAGCTGCGGTGAATGGCTCCATGTTCGCACAGAGCCCGGTGATGTGCAGCGTTGCACAGGGGTCACTCTTGGGACTGGCGCTTGTGCCGATGACACAAAGCTGTGTGGTGTGGTCGACATGCTGGAGGGAAGGGATGCCATCCAGACGGACCTTGACCATGAAGCTCAGAG
>NW_010411120.1:0-2227 GCF_000710305.1 Buceros rhinoceros silvestris | reverse complement strand
TCCATGTTCGCACAGAGCCCGGTGATGTTGAGCGTTGCACAGGGGTCCCTCCTGGGACTTGCGCTTGTGCCGATGACACAAAGCTGTGTGGTGTGGTCGACATGCTGGAGGGAAGGGATGCCATCCAGACGGACCTTGACCATGAAGCTCAGCGAGGCCAAGTGCAAGGTTCTGCACATGAGTCAGGGCAATGCCAAGTACAAACACTGGCTGGGTGATGAGTGGATTGAGAGGAGAAGGAGTGGGGCTGCTGCTGGGTGAAAAACTCTTCATGAGCCAGCAATGTGCCCACCCAGCCCCGAAAGCCAGCCGTGTCCTGGGCTGCAGAAAGCAAAGACATGGCCAGCAGGTTGCGGGAGGTGATTCTGCCACTGCACTCTGCTCTCCTGAGACCCTGCCTGCAGTTTACCTCTGGGGCCCCCAGTTTAACAAAGAGATGGACCTGCTTAAGCTGCTCCAGAAGAGGGTGACAAAGACAGTCAGGAGGCTGGAGCACCTGCCCTACAAGGACAGGCTTGGTCAGCCTGGAGAAGAGAAGGCTCCAGGGACACCTTAGGGCAGCCTTCCAGCGTTTGACGGGTGGGGAGGGACTCTTTATCAGGGAGTGCAGCGATGATGGGTAACGGTTTTAAACTGCAAGTGGGTAAAGTTAGGTGAGGTGTAAGGAAGAAATTCTTTACTGTGAGGGTGGTGAGGCACTATTTCTATCTACGGCAGGCCTGCTTCCACACGCTACTGGGTTATCCATCACCTCTCCAGGAAGAACAATTGAAAGTCAGCTCAAAATTGTTGTGCAGAGCAGACTGGGACACAGAGCAGATGTGGTTTGTATACTTCCTCTATTGAGGGTGGTGAGACACTGGAACGGGTTGCCCAGAGAGGTTGTGGATGCCCCCTCCTTGCAAGTGTTCAAGACCAGGCTGGATGGGCCTTTGAGTAGCTGGGTCTAGTGTCCCTGCCCGTGGCAGTGGGAGTGGAACTAGATGATCTTTAAGGTCCTTTCCAAACCATTCTATGATTCTGTGATCTAATTAACAAGAGCAATAAAATCCCACTTCTCTACTTCCGTTATCCAAAATGACAACATATCATGGCCAGTTATATGAGCTGGTAGGAGTCCTTTTGCTACAGACTATAGTTATTTTTCTGGTATATGTTATTGACAATACATGATTTCTGGTTAAAATGTTTCTCCTATACTTCCTTCCATCCGAAAATAAATTATGTTCAGTGGTTCAGTGAGGGATGTGAAGGCCCAGATTCAAAATAAATTGGATAATTGTGGCTGCACGTATCATTTAATTCTAATCCAATCTCTATTTGTGCCGAGACAGTTAACTTACATCAGAGTGATGACCTGCTTTTTCTGTAGTCTAGAAAGACGGTGGGTCTTCAAACACTACGGTGGTTTTTGCCAATGAGCACGACTCTGTCCTATGTACCAGGACTACCCTCTCCAAGGCAATTTTGTAAAGAGTCTCATTTGAGGAGGACAGACGACGTGCATTGATCCTGGGTTCTATGCTGAATGTTCCAGGCTCTGTCTGGCTTTGATGTGTGTGGTGGTTATTCTTCAGAATTCGTGTGTTGTATATTCTCATCACCAGGGAAACAATGACTCAGTGCAAGCAGCATTTCACCTAGACTCAAAGACAGCACATCTATATTCTAACAACCCTTTTTTTTATCATTTTCCTCTCTGTTTGTCACACTTAATCCATAACGTGGCTTTCAAGAATGGGCGACTGACTACACATTTGCATTTGGATTACTTCTGATCACTGTCTGGCATGCATGCAGTGGAACACGTATGAAGAGGTACATGGTAAACATATGCACATGAAAATATACCGTACAATACCTTCATTTGTTTAGCAGCAAATGAATGTTAATTGGGATGTCTCTGTTACTTTGGAATATTTATTCTTCCAACTTGCTTTCCTCGAACGCTGTACATATTTTCACTTTACATAGCATGGCATTTTTCTCCACTGGAGTTATTTAAAAGATAAAAGAAAGAAGTACTGAAAGAGCATGAAGACTCCTGCAGGTCCTCTGAAAAGGCTCTGCAACTTTGAAAAGGAAGAAGTACCATCCAAACTCTGGAAACACAGGAATTCCTTACTTCATGCACTTAAAGAAATTTCCTGCGTGACTTTTACTTGTCGGAGAATCAGAGTGACCGCCAGGATACCCTTCCTTTCTACAGGCTGGCACTGAGAACAGC
>NW_010411119.1:6170-7334 GCF_000710305.1 Buceros rhinoceros silvestris | reverse complement strand
GGACTGGCCTGTGGGAGGGGGCGGGGTTAGGCTGCCAGTGTGGACCGGTATAGACCAGTATGGACCGGTACCAGACCAGTATGGGCCAGTACAGGACCAGTACAGACCAGCATGGACCAGTACCAGACCAGTATGGGCCAGTATGGACTAGTACGAGCCAGTACCGACCAGTACGAGCCAGTACCAGAACAGTATGAGCCAGTATCAGACCAGTATGGACCAGTACCGGACCAGTATAGAACAGTACCAGACCATTATGGAACAGTACGAGCCAGTACCACACCAGTATGGGCCAGTACCAGACCAGTATGGGCCAGTATGAGCCAGTACCAGACAAGTATGCACCAGTACAGACCAGTATGGACTAGTATGAGCCAGTATGGACCAGTATGGACCAGTACAGGACTGGTATGGACAAGTATGGACCAGTACAGGACTGGTATGGACCAGTACAGGACCAGTATGGACCAGTATGAGCCAGTACCAGACCAGTATGGAGCAGTATGAGTCAGTATGGACCAGTACCAAACCAGTATGAGACCAGTATGGGACCAGTACCACACCCCACACCCGGCCCATAGCCGCTTCTACTGGACCAGTACTGACCAGTATGGACCAGTACCACACACCACAGTCACCCCATAGCTGTGTCTACTGGACCAGTATGGACGAGTATGGACCAGTATGGACCAGTACCACACCCCATGGCCACCCCACAGCTGCATATACTGGACCAGTATGGACCAGTATAGACCAGTATGGACCAGTACAGGACCAGTACCACAGCCCACACCCAGCCCATAGCCACTTCTACTGGACCAGTATGGACCAGTATAGGACCAGTATGGGTCCAGTACCGTACCCCACAGCTGCCCCATAGCTGCTTCTGTAGAACCAGTATGGACCAGTATAGACCAGTATGGACCAGTACCACACCCCACAGCCATCCCATAGCCGCTTCTGTAGAACCAGTATGGACCGGTATAGACCAGTACGGACTAGTACCACACTCCACAGCCACCCCATAGCCGTTTTTACTGGACCAGTATAGACCAGTATGGACCAGTACCACACCCCACAGCCGCCCCATAGCCGCTTCTACTGGACCAGTATGGACCAGTATGGACCAGTACCACACCCCACAGCCACCCCATAGCCGCTTCT
>NW_010411119.1:3898-5966 GCF_000710305.1 Buceros rhinoceros silvestris | reverse complement strand
GACCAGTACTGACCAGTATGGACCAGTACCACACCCCACAGTCGCCCCATAGCTGTGTCTATTGGACCAGTATGGACCAGTATAGACCAGTATGGACCAGTATGGACCAGTACCACACCCCACAGCTGCCCCATAGCCGCTTCTGCTGGACCAGTATGTACCAGTACAGACCAGTATGGACCAGTACCACGCCCCACAGCCGCCCCATAGCTGCTTCTATAGAACCAGTATGGACCAATGTAGACCAGTACGAGACCAGTATGGACCAGTATGGACCAGTACCACACCCCATGGCCACCCCATAGCTGCTTCTGTAGAACCAGTATGGACCAGTACTGACCAGTATGGACCAGTACCACACCCCACAGTCGCCCCATAGCTGTGTCTATTGGACCAGTATGGACCAGTATAGACCAGTATGGACCAGTATGGACCAGTACCACACCCCATAGCTGCCCCATAGCTGCTTCTGTAGAACCAGTACCACACCAGTATGGGACCAGTACCAGTACTGGGACCAGTAACAGGAGCAGTACCCGACCAGTACTGGACCAGTATTGGTACTGGGACCAGTACCCCACCAGTACCCGACCAGTACCAGTACTGGGACCAGCACTGGACCAGTACCAGCTGCTTCAGACCAGTATGGAACCAGTACGGGACCAGAACCCCACCAGTACCCCACCAGTACCCGACCAGTATCGGACCAGTACCCCACCAGTATCGTTACCGGGACGAGTACGGGACCAGTAGCAGTACTGGTTCCAGTACCCCACCAGTACCAGTACAGGGACCAGCACCCAAGCAGAACCGCACCAGTAGTGGTACTGGGACCAGTACCTTACCAGTAACGGCTGCTCCAGACCAGTACCGGACCAGTATCCAACCAGTACTGGAATGGGTACTGGTCCCAGTATCTGACCAGTACCAGTACTGGGACCAGTACCCGACCAGTACCGGTATTGGAACCAGTACCACACCAGTACCACACCAGTACCGGTACTGGGACCAGTATCGGGACTGGTACCGGGACCAGTACCAGTACTGGGACTAGTACCCGACCAGTACCGGACCAGTACCGGTATTGGAACCAGTACCACACCAGTACCGGTACTGGGACCAGTACTGGGACCAGTACTGGGACCAGTACTGGGACCAGTATCGGGACTGGTACCGGGGCCAGGACCAGTACTGGGACCAGTATCGGGACTGGTACCGGGGCCAGGACCAGTACTGGGACCAGTATCGGGACTGGTACCGGGGCCAGGACCAGTACTGGGACCAGTATCGGGACTGGTACCGGGGCCAGGACCAGTACTGGGACCAGTATCGGGACTGGTACCGGGGCCAGGACCAGTACTGGGACCAGTATCGGGACTGGTACCGGGGCCAGGACCAGTACTGGGACCAGTATCGGGACTGGTACCGGGGCCAGGACCAGTACTGGGACCAGTATCGGGACTGGTACCGGGGCCAGGACCAGTACTGGGACCAGTATCGGGACTGGTACCGGGGCCAGGACCAGTACTGGGACCAGTATCGGGACTGGTACCGGGGCCAGGACCAGTACTGGGACCAGTCCCCGACCAGTACCGGACCAGTATCCAACCAGTACTGGAATGGGTACTGGTCCCAGTATCTGACCAGTACCAGTACTGGGACCAGTACCCGACCAGTACCGGTATTGGAACCAGTACCACACCAGTACCGGTACTGGGACCAGTACTGGGACCAGTATCGGGACCGGTACCGGGACCAGTACCAGTACCGGGACCAGTACCCGACCACTCCCGGACCAGTACCGGTACTGGAACCAGTACTGGAACCAGTACCGGGACCAGTACCAGTACTGGGACCAGTACCCGACCAGTACCAGTAGTGGAACCAGTACCCGACCAGTAACGGCTGCTCCAGACCGGTACCGGACCAGTATCCAACCAGTACTGGAATGGGTACTGGTCCCAGTATCTGACCAGTACCAGTACTGGGACCAGTGCCCGACCAGTCCCGGACCAGTACCGGTACTGGAACCGGTACCGGAACCAGTACCAGGACCAGCACCCCACCA
>NW_010411119.1:1406-3745 GCF_000710305.1 Buceros rhinoceros silvestris | reverse complement strand
GGTACGGGAATGGGTACTGGTCCCAGTATCTGACCAGTACCAGTACTGTGACCAGTGCCCGACCAGTCCCGGACCAGTACCGGTACTGGAACCGGTACCGGAACCAGTACCAGGACCAGTACCACACCAGTACCAGTACTGGGACCAGTACCCGACCAGTACCGGACCAGTACTGGTACTGGAACCAGTACCGGAACCAGTACCGGGACCAGTACCACACCAGTACCGGTACTGGAACCAGTACCAGAACCAGTACTGGGACCAGTACCACACCAGTACCAGTACTGGGACCAGTACCCGACCAGTACCGGACCAGTACCGGTACTGGAACCAGTACCGGAACAAGTACCGGGACCAGTACCGCACCAGTACCAGTCCTGGGACCAGTACTGGACCAGTAACTGACCAGTACTGGTACTGGAACCAGTACCAGAACCAGTACTGGGACCAGTACCCGCCCAGTACCGGACCAGTACCGGTACTGGGACCAGTACTGGGACCAGTACCCGCCCAGTACCGGACCAGTACCGGTACTGGGACCAGTACTGGGACCAGTACCCGCCCAGTACCGGACCAGTACCGGTACTGGGACCAGTACTGGGACCAGTACCCGCCCAGTACCGGACCAGTACCGGTCCTGGAACCAGTACCGGAACAAGGACCGGGACCAGTACCGCACCAGTACCAGTCCTGGGACCAGTACTGGACCAGTAACTGACCAGTACTGGTACTGGGACCTGTACTGGACCAGTATCGGACCAGTACACAACCAGTATCACACCAGTACCAGTACTGGGACCAGCACCCGACCAGTAACTGAACGGTACCGGTACTGGAACCAGTACCCAACCAGTACCGGACCAGTACTGGGACTGGGACCAGTCCTTGGACCAGTACCGCACCAGTACCAGTACTGGGACCGGTACCGGGACCAGTACCGGGACCAGTACCCGACCAGTAATACCAGTACTGGGACCAGCACCCGACCAGTAACTGAACGGTACCGGTACTGGAACCAGTACCCAACCAGTACCGGACCAGTACTGGGACTGGGACCAGTCCTTGGACCAGTACCGCACCAGTACCAGTACTGGGACCGGTACCGGGACCAGTACCGGGACCCGTACCCACCAGTACCACACCAGTACTGGGACTGGGACCAGTATCCGGCCAGTATCTGACCAGTACCGGACCAGTACCGATACTGGGACCAGTTGCCATCACCCCCATTAAGGCACTAACCTCATTAAGCCAATTACTGCCCTTAATTAACACCATTAATTAACACCCCCAATCCACGAACCTGTTATTAGTTATTAATTACCCCTAATTAATTATTAATAACCAGTTAACTAAGAGTTAATACTAACTAATTAGTTATTAACTAATTAATAATCAAACGCATTAACTAATTAACGCCGCTCGTTAACTCCTAATTGCCCCCAACGTCCTTAAAACCTCCTTAATTAGCACCAAAACCCTCCTATTAGATCAATTAATTAAACTAATTATTTGGTTTAATTAAATTCATACAGTTTGGAAATAATTAAAATAATGAAACGGATGAAATTAAGGGGATTAAATTAATTAGATTAATTAGATCAACCCTATTGCAGCTGAAAATTAGGCAGCAATTAATAGCGATATTAATGAACCTCTATAATATTTAATCCACTTATCACTAATATCTCAGAGATATTAATAATAATTATTAATCAGAGATAATTATTGGTTAATTAAGCCTAATAAATCTCGATTATTAGCGCTAATTAATCTGTTTTTACGTCTCTATTAGTTCTAATATCTCAAAATTATCAGCGATAAATTGATCTCTATTAATAGGAATTACCTATATATCGTTAATATCGAGCTAATAATTAACATTTAACGAGGTGAATATTAGAGATTAATGGAGAACTTAATCGATAATAGCGAAACTCTAACCCTCATTAACCCTAATTAGAGACGCTGATTGAGATAATAATAAATTAATAGATGAATTAATGGACATTGACAGATCAATTAATGGAGAAATTAGCAGAGACATTAATAGGGAAATTAATAGTGAAATTATTTAAAAATGAATAGAGATTATTTTAAATTAATGGAGAGATTAATAGAGACATTATTAGAAACAATAGAGAAATTAATGGAGATATTATTTAAAATTAATAGAGACGTTAATAAGAAATTAATAGAGAAGTTAATAGAGAAATTAATAAACCAATATCTAGATTAGTAGCAAAATTAATAGAGACTAATAGAGAAATTAATGGAGAAATTAATAGAGAAAATAACACAGAAATTATTAGAGAAAATAATACAGAAAGTGATATTAA
>NW_010411119.1:0-1330 GCF_000710305.1 Buceros rhinoceros silvestris | reverse complement strand
GATTTCGGGTTTAATTAATAAAATCCAATTAAACTGCATTTCCCATGTAATTCCGTGTTTCATCTGATTGATTAATGAATCGACTTTATTATCTGACCGATTTTGCGGTGCACTCCATTTATCGCTGACCCTAATGTCACGTTTCTCCCCGATTTCAATAGCTTTTGTTCATAATTATTCCACTCCGTTGGTTGGGCTGATTAATACGGACTCATTCCTAACATTATTCAATCTGTTCAACCTGTCGTTTAACTTCGTCTTGAATTGATAATTTCATTTATCATTTCGTTTCTTGTTTTCAATAGTTCATTTAGAATTTAATTCATGATGTTTAATATTTAATCGAATAGTTAATTTAATATTTATTCAATTATTTATAGTATGTCATTAAATATTTAATTAATACTTTAATTCCATCTATTCTGAAACTTGTTATTATTAATTCCTTTATTAGTGCTATTAACGCCATTATTAATCCCAGTGTTCCTATTATTCCGGTTATTAGTGAAGCTCTCGTTGCCACTTAACCCCCTTCAAGTTGCTCTTAAAACCCTCAAATTTTCAATCTTTCAAAATTGTTCAAAATTTTTCCAGAAAATCTCAAAAAATTTCAGAAATCTTCAAAAAATTTCAAAAACCTTCAGAAATCTTCAGAACTTTCAGAAATTTTCAGAAATCTTCAGAATTTTGAAGATTATTGCCGATTTTTTCAACACTTTGAAGAAGTTTGAAGATTTGGGGAAGAATTTTACCGAATTTCGCAGAATTTTTCACCCTGTTTTTCTCCCCGACCCCAAAACCGCCTGATTTGCCCCCCCAAAAAAACAGGTTGTTTTCGCTGCTGCCAATTGGGACCCAAAAAGGGGAAACTGAGGCACCAACTTCCCCTTTCTGGTGGCGCCTGAAACCGCCCTGGGGCTATTTTGGGGCTGAAAAACAAGCCGGGCCCCGCGGCGGCTTTTTTCCAATGGGGCCCCAAAAAGGGGAAACTGAGGCACCAACTTCCCCTTTCTGGTGGCGCCTGAAACCGCCCTGGGGCTATTTTGGGGCTGAAAAACAAGCCGGGCCCCGCGGCGGCCATCTTGGATCTGAACAGCCTCAAAAAATCAACTTTAAACTTGATTTCTGAAAATTTTGGGCAGATTTTGAGCAGCCGCCAAAATCGGCCAAAAACCCCCAAAAATTTAGAAAAAGGGCCCGAAAAATAAAAAAAATTGTGTTGGATTGAAAATATCTCAAATTTCTGTCAAAAAATCCAGGTGAAAAATCGAGAATTTGGGGGGGAAATAGAGATTTAAAAATTGAAATTAGAAATTTCGGGAATTTGGGG
>NW_010411118.1:0-6015 GCF_000710305.1 Buceros rhinoceros silvestris | reverse complement strand
CAATCCATAAGTCTCTCTCCCTTATTCTTTTCCTCTTTCCTCTCTTTAGGAAAGGGGAGATGGGGGTGGGAGTAATAGAGAGTATCTGTCATTCATCTAGTCACCCGCCCAGCCTTAACCCATGAGACTCACCATCCCTAAAAGGAGGAGGGGAGACTGACCCAATAAAAGGCAGAGTCTCACTGCAAAAAGGATTCGCAAAACAGAATCTGGACTGAGAGCCCAAAATCTTGTAGAAGGTTCATATGGAATTTGGTCAGGAAGTTCACAGAGAGAGGGAGAGGCTCCATTTTGAATAAAAATTAAGTTCTTTTCATAACATAGCTCCATAAGAAGGTGTACGATATCCTACTCTGAGCAACAAATAGATACTGTTAATTTCTGTTTTTCACCTGTAACATCCAACAGATGATGATGTATTCTGTTCTTTCAGAGAAATTTTATTTTTTCCTCAGACATAGGTTGCCCTTATAGTCCCTTGGTTTTGTGTTTATCGGTGGTATCTCAGGATGTCTCCAGTTTCTAGGTACCCCAGCTGCACTTCAAAGAGGCCAGCTGCACTATTCAAGGAACTTTTTGGTTCACAGGCCTAATCCCCAAGCTTGCAGTTTCAGGCTGGTAGACCTTTGTCATTATTTTTCAGCAGAAGGTTTATTCTGTTCAGTAATTTTCCTCTTCTGTCTTTATGGTTGCTCACATCAACACAGAAGGATGTTTTTATCTGTACGCTTGAGTTATTTGGAGGAAGTTTGTCTGGATTCTGTTTAGCCTACTCCGGAAGTTAATCTCTGGTAGCTTGGGGAGTTTAATGATAAAGGGAGGTGAGGAGCAATCTTCCCGCTGACTCTAATAAAGAAAGAAGTTGTCCTAGAACATCAGATAGCCTTTGCTGTCTTGAAAAAGGTAGTGAATGGCCCAGTACGATAAGCAAGTGATGTAGGTTCTAGTTAATAATCCACCAAAACCAAAATATCTCCAGTCTTCTTTCTGTTTGGCTACTGGAGATTGAGTTATGAAGGAAATTATGGGTATGTCAGTCAGACTGGAGTAATGTATCCAAGAGGGGTAAAAATGGTAGTATG
Source organism: Buceros rhinoceros silvestris (assembly GCF_000710305.1). Lineage (NCBI taxonomy): Eukaryota > Metazoa > Chordata > Aves > Bucerotiformes > Bucerotidae > Buceros > Buceros rhinoceros. Next base: position 4,933 of record NW_010411118.1, on the reverse strand, counting down.
GAAACCCAGAGCTATAAATACGAGAGGGTAGTGTGGGATCTGCTTCAATGACTGCCAGGATCTCATAGCGGTAGCACCATGTGAATCTTCACAACCTGTTTGTATTTGCAGCTGGTGTCTCTTTTCCCCTCTTTCTATCCATAGTCACCTGCCAGATCTAGGTACACACAAAGTGTAGATTTAGTAGTGCAGAGGAAAAGCTTCTCTGGCTAAGATGGGAGTTGGGAATATGCATGAAGTATTCGTTTCCTCTTGCCCGTCCCACCTGTAGAAAGAAATACTTCTCACAGATTGTCATCAGTCTCCTCCATGGCTCCTCATGGCCTCTGCACTTACCACCTTTGAACAGCTCTTGAAGTTGTCTGACATGCTCTCCATGTGCTGCAGGTTCCCTTTTGCTTCCATTGAATGGAAGGGTTTCTAACATTTGGAGAAAAGAAAGTTCCACAAAGTTTTGCGAGAGATCAAGAATGTATTCTGCAGTTGTTTCAGCTGAGCTAAATCTTTCTTAAGTTAATAGCCACTTCTGGTGCTAACTTCAGAAAGAATGAATATTAGAAATGACAATAAATAATTTAAACTTTTGCTTAGAAACTATTGCATTATATATTTAAAAATATTTTCACACCTAGTATCCTTCCATGATCAAAAATCACATGTTGAAGTATGGGAAGCCTAGTTAACTTGTGGAGACGTTAGCACACTTACACTTTTCTTAGCTGTTTTTTTATCATGGATACATGACATTTTCTTCATGTAACACTGAAAGTGTTTCATCACCTTGAAGTTCTCAACTAGTGACTTTTGAAGATCTTAATCATAATATATATAAAATCAATGGAAAACTTCAGATCGTTTTTGTGATTTTTAAATCTTCATCAACACTGGTAAAGGACCTAGAATTAATCAACCGTACTATCTGCATAGGCCTACAGTACTCCCTTCGTATCCTACAATATTAAAAAAGATTGCCTTTGTCATCATTTTTGCAATAACTTGTCATAATGTTTGCCTTGATTTGGGAGTGCTTTTTACAACCACTGGACACTGATTCAGCTGAAATAATGGTGTAAAGCATTCAGTAAAGAAGACATGAGGCAATCCTTGCCCATAAACAAACTTTTTTCAGATTCAGGTTAAAAACACTCCTGAACCTAAATTAAAAAAAAAAAATACAAACCTAACCTGAACATTCTATTCATTATATTTATGGGACAAATATTTACATTAGTGTAGGTGTTCTGAAAAATTCCTAAAATATTAAGTCCTAGGCTGAAAGCTTTTGTTGTTCTGATTAAAAGGATCATAATTATCTTACATGTACAACATTTTTTCTTAGAAAAATTGTTCTATAACTTCAGAGCATCCCTTTCATGGGTGACTTTGGCATTTTATTCAACTTACATGATCTTAAGATTAATCAGTCCAGCTTTCTAGCTGTTATCTAGAGACCATAATGTTACAGAGTTAATCTTTGGAGGCATCTACAAATATGATCTGAATCTGCTTCCATAGGAACCTGCTGGGTTAATGAATTACTTTTTAAATGTTAAGATTATAGACCGATATAGCTTGATATTATTTAATATAAAGTTTATCACTTTTAGTAAACAAGAAGAAAATTAATCTAATAGTGATTACAGAGAGATAAAACTGTTAGTTTTGGTGTCCTGCATAAGGGAAAATGTGAAGACATGAGTGGTATTCAAAGATCATTACATTCCCTTGATTTTTTTTTTTTTAATAAAACACAACAAAACTTTAAATTTAATTTTTGAAAATACAAAATTGAAGCTAGATATATATATCTTCTTTATGCTAGATGACTTCAAACCTAATATGCAGTTTTAAAATTCTGTATCATGGAGAAAAAATGACCAGTTTCTCTGATCTTGAAGATTGCGGAATTAAAAGAAATGTTCAAGACAGTGACCCTGTAATTACATTTATTTTAATCTATCTTATATTCTTGTACTTTCTTGTCTTAGATTTATGTTTGTTTGTTTGTTTTACTTTTCTGTAAACATGTGGGTGAACTTTGTATTTCATGCTCAGCCCTTTGTATTTCATGCTCAGCACTTTGTAAGAAACTTTGTTACTTTGCAATCATCAGATTAAAATCACAACCAGACTGCCAACTTCAAAATGCTGAAGAGTTTGTCTTAATTGCAAGATGTGTCATCTGTGGATTAATTTCAAGTTAGGACATAGTTTGATATAATATGCTCTTATTCTGTTTCAGTCTTTCTTGCCGTTCTCAACACACAGAAAGTGGAAAATAAAGTAGTTTCTTGCTTTTGCCAAAAACATCATTTTCTTTTTTGTAATTCTTCCATGTTCTTTACATAGAAAACTGGCAGCTATAGATTTTTTTTTTTAATACGCATATTCTGATGGAAACATGAATCTGTCTTCGTATGCAAAAGACTGAGTGACAAGCCTCTTATCTATCTTGTTTGTAGCAGACGAAGTGTGGCAAATGGACCTTTTAGGTTCCCATCAGTCACTTTAGGAGCAAGGTACTACTTATACTCACTTGCCACACAGCCAGATGACAAATAAACATTCCTTTACAGAGAAAACTACCTCATCAATCACCATGTTTGTAGTACTATAATATTTCTTTCATTTTTTCCCACATTGGTAAAAAGGCAAGTGTATGGAATCCACCCTTATTTGAAGGTGCAGCTTGCAGTAGTACCAAAAGGAGTTGAAAGCTGAAATAATACCACTTATTTTTTTTAGTTTTCATTTACTAGTGCTACTAGTGTAAGGAGGGTGGAGAATAAGAACACCTCAGTAGTTCAATAAAAACCTGCAAATCATGTAAAATGTGCTAGAATTACTGAATGTTTTCCTTCTTGCCCATCCCTGCTCTGACCCATTAACCGCTTAGGTTTTTGATTCTCAAGATCTCAAATCAGATGTGATACATAAATCTAATCGAAGTACAGTGAGAGAAATTTTGGAGTTCTTCGGTCTCCAATAAGACCTCATTTCAGGGATAGAGTCCTACAATATAAAAATTAATACCATTGACCCATTAAATACCATTTATTTACTTCTTTGGTGATCATGTATATAAGTAAAATTGTGTCTACCTGTGGTATAATGAAACACTAGTTTTAGTTGCATCATCTTAGGAAAATTGCACTCTACTTCAAGTAAGCTAATTTATTTTATCACAGTTATTACATTTATACTTCATAGGCCTCTGCAATAGCTACTATACAAAGCTGGTACATAGCACTGGGAAGAAAAGAAAAAAATTGAGAAAAAAAAATTAGCTATTTAGAATTTTCTTCTCCTAGACTTCATAAAATATCAAGAAGTGGCAAAAGTTTCTCTTCACTAAAAAGTTAGAAAAGATTAATCTTTTCACACAGCTATTTTTTCTGAGGATCCAATATTAGGTGCAAGAGCATATTCTGTGTATAATGTAGTTTTGAGAGAATGACAGTACTATGAAATTCACAATAACACTTACTCACAATTTGTTTTATATCTTGAAAATTTAGAAATTGCTGACACTACATGATGCATTACGTTATGTAAGATGATATATATATACTGTTACTGGAAAAAAAAAAAAACAACTACTTTACTGAAAGAAAAAACTACCCAAAATAATTACCTCTGAAGAGATAATGGAAAGCAACTTCCAAGAGTTGGAAGACCAATTGGCTTTTGGTTCTACTAGAAAGAAGATGTAAAAATTGTAGTACAGTCACTCTGCTTTCATTCATTCTTTCGGTCTTCTTCCTCTATTTCTTAGTTATTGCTATATTAATCCATTTTTCAGCAATGTCATGGATTGGAAATCAGAAAAAAATGCAATGTGAAATGCAGGATTATATAAGGTTCAATTCTACTTTGTTTTATGTAAGCTTTTACTTACAAACTGCTCCTTAAAAATTCTGTGAGTACTGAAGGCTAAGGGATTCAAAGACCTGTCTGAGGCAGAAAACACATTTTCTAATGAAATTTAAAAAAAAAAAAAGTAATGTAGCATTTTGCAGACAGGCAGTTCCAAATGATAGAAATTTTTAGAATACTTCCTCAGCAATGACAGTGAAATTATACTAAAATAAGCTGATTGAATTTAAGGATTAAAAAATTACCCAATATGTAGAAGTTTGAAGAAAAGAACTTGTGAATTTCACTTGATCCTTAGAGGATTAAGGGACTTATTGCAGGTGTTTATGTTACAGGACTGTTCCAGAAGTCAGATGCTAGAAATCAAGGAAGTAAAACCTGTCAAAGCCAAATGCAGTTTTCTCTTGATGAATCAAAAGATGACTGGCATCGTTTGTGTAGTATCACAAGTGTAGTGTAGTATCAGGAAAATAAGCAGTTTTACTTGCATAAGAATGAAAATAAATATGTGGGAAAAAAAGGAAAAGATAGAGTTAAATCTTACTTAATATAATTAAATCTAATCTAAAAATTAAGGATAGTTGTCCCAGCTGAGTGGCACTATGATATGTGATAACATACATTTAAACATTTTGGTGTTTTACACAGACACACTGCCAGGACTAGTTGTGAAATAAAATACATCAGTAAGATAATAAAGTTCTTGAAGAAAGGAAAAACTGTAAATATGAATTCGTGTTTGTGTCCTGGTTTGAATTAGAACAGAATATTTCAGTGCAGTCTCTGCTAAGTGACTGCACTTTCTGAAGTTGATGGCATAACATTGCAGACAGTGTTTGTTTCCAGGAGAGATGATGCTTGATGTTTACAGTCACTGCCAGGGACTGGTGTGCAGAAAGGCTCTTGCTTGTACTTGCTCCTGTGCAGACCAAGGTCACTGTTAAATCCTGTGTGCCACGTTGGGGTGCAGTAAGTTACAGCTGTACCTGTGGGGAGGAGCGGACAGGGCAGGTGGCCCTACACCGACCCAACAAGGTGTTCCATCCCATAGACGTCA
>NW_010411117.1:140010-152988 GCF_000710305.1 Buceros rhinoceros silvestris | reverse complement strand
TATATATCTGAGGAATAAAACAGACTGAAAATAATCCATTTTAAACAAATCTTTGGCAGCAACATGGTTAAGCATAACTATTTGAACAACTTGCACAGAAGATTAACATTGTTCAGAGGTTTTTTGGCTCAGAATCTGTTTTAACTTAATAATTCTTGTACTTACTGTGATGTATTGATCCCTAGTGCAATGACTGGATTGGGCAACCCAGGTGCAACAGTAATAGCTGCACAGAATAGAAACATTTCCTTTAGACAAACTATCCCAAAGGGGTTATAAATAGGAAACGGACATTACCATGAAAAGTAAAGCTTCCAAAGTGACTGCATCTTGTGTAGCACACTTGGACATTAAACTATGAAGAATTTTTTTTTTCCTGCCAAGTGTTACAAATTGACGAAATAAGTACATCAATGTTCTCAGTCATTATCTTACTTCAGTGGCACTTTGTTTTAGTGACAGCAAAAAGGGACAGCAGAGACCAGACAGCCCCAGTGCAGTTTATCAATGAAAATCTAATATCGTCCATAAGCAGGGGAGTGGAAATCAATACTTCATTACCAAATTGTTAGTGAGGATGAAGAAGAATAGCAGGAGTTTTTTTGGCAGTCTTCTTGGTCCGGGTTGTTGTGAGTTCAATGTCAGGACTGGAGTGGCGTGCGGGGCCGGGCTGGGTGTGGGAAGCCTGGGCTGGAGAGCTGGAACTAAGGCATTCGTCCTGCAAGCAGAATGATAATAACAACTGTTATTATCAAGTTTCTAATCATGATTCCAGATTTTATTGAACATGTACTTTTATCAAGAGAGATTTCTGGAAATGAGTCAGCGTTGTTTTACTTTGTGCACCCATAGGCTCACAGAGAGAGAGGACACAGAAGTGTGAATAAAAAACCCCGGATCCTTTCGTCCGTATCCACGCAGGGATTACTGGGTAGAGTCCAACGGGTGCTGTGGCTCTGCCTGGTCCACTCAGTGTCTTACTCTGCATCTCTGCTTTTCCCTCATGTTGCTTAAACCTGGACGATATAACAAGCTTTATCTCCTACAGCCAAGAATACACTCTAAAATCCTCACAGTGAGCGCGACATCGTGGTACCCGCATTGTGTTTCATGGCTTGACTATTGCTGTGTTATTTCTGGTAAAGCTCCTCAGCATTAATAACTGCTCTTCTTTCAGTGGACCTTTCCATTCTGCACCTACTGAAAGTGCTAAGTGACTTGAGCTGCGAAGTTACTTCTGCATAGAGACAGAAGGTGCTTGTTTTATTTAATTTCATGATGTGGTTTTAGAAGATCAGCCCAAAGCTGAGTTCTGTTTTGCTTGTAACCTGGGAGAAAGATACTGAGAAAAGCAGTAGAGAAAACAACCAGAAAAACAGGGTGAGGAATGGGGCAGGCAATAAGTGGAGTGAGAGTCACTCTGGAGAAAGCACAGAGAACAAAAGAACAACAGTGGGCAAAGAGAAATATGTTACTGAAAAATATATTGTCTGTTCAAGGCCATGGGCATTTCAGCAAACACATTTCAAATCCAGCGGCGTGTTCCCTGTGTTCTGGCTACACCAACTGGAAATTCAGTAGTAGCTTTATGTAAGGTAAAATAAACTCAGCTTCTCAAAAAATTCCGTATGAAAACAAAAAAGCCCATTGACTTCACGCTAGTTAGTTTATAATTTGGTTTGTTTTACAATACCTTCACCTTTTCAGTTTTCACAGTTGATGCTGAGTTTTGCGTTGGCAACCCAAACCTGCTATGGAGAAATTGTTGGAAGGGAAGAGGAGGTTTTGGCAGCTGAATGTAGAGACTTTTGGCACCTGAGGATGCATGGAAGTTGGTGTGAAATTGTGGTGAATACCTTAGATCAATATTCCCACTTCAAAAATATTAAAAGTGATCCATGTTGACACTTTAAAATGTTGTCTTTAGGTTTCGGAGGTAATGCTCCAGCGCAACTCACACTTCACAAAGCTATTATTTTCACTGCAGAAGGATAAAGCCGTGTCAGTTTACACCTTGTTCAAATTTTAAAGAAATCCAGAAGCCTTACTACTGTAATGCCTAGAGCTGAAATTCAGTAATGCCACGAGCTGGCTCTGCTTCTGTGGCTCAAGCTTTGTAGCAGCTTTGACATTCAGAGCATCTGCCTAACTCATGGGTGTGGGACACAGATACTATGGGCTGGTCTCTCCCAGGCCAACATGAGGGGCAGTGGTGAAACAGTAGAGTGCAGGAGCAATAATTCTTAATTAATACAACTCTGCCTCCAGCATGTTGTTAGGACAATTAAGCAGCGTGTAGTATTACTGAAAGGGCTAAATCTGGGAAGGAGTTTGAAGCAAAGTAACTGCAGAGTACTGATTGCCTGCCAGTGGGAAGTATTTATCAAGGGCTTAGATTGGAAAACTGAAAAGCCAGATTCCTGTTGCCTTTCCTTTTTGATTCATTGCGAGGAAGGTCCTCAGATTTTTGTATTAGTCCAGCTGTAAAATCAGCTTAGTAATATTCCTGGTCACTCTCACATCACAAGGGGAGCATGCACAAGAGCAACATTAAAGATGTTTTTAACCCTTGGCAGAGCTCCTCAGCGGCACATCAGTGAGGGGTGTAGGTCCAAGAGAAACTCTCCTGGCAACTCTCGCCCTTTCCTATCATTTTCACCTCACGGTACAACACCATCCTCAGCTGAGTCCCTGCAATCTGTGGGTCTGCACTGCCCCAGCCAAAAACGGTCCATCCCTGATGTGTCTCACAAGGGGCCACATCAATACTTCCCAGTGCTGGGCTGGGGCTGCGCAGCCAATGGGGAAGGGCGGAAACCTCTTCGAATGGTTTTGCTGCTGGAAAAAAACATAAGATGGAACAAGCTGTGAGGATTCTCCGCACTGCTGCCTGTGTGCAGGCACTTTTTGGTTTAGCACTGCTATAAAAACCATTTGTGCCAGTTGTATAAACTTTTGAGGCTAAGTGTCTCTGTACTCCACTACTGATAACATCCATGCACGACTAAAAGCAATTGGGACTTGGCACTGATTTCACTGGGGTAAGTACTTCACCCAGAGGCCTTTTGGCCAACCAAAGTCTCCATCCTTGGTTTGGTGTTTTGTTTTTTTTTTTTTCATTGATATCACTGCAGGCTGGGACAGGACTTTGGGAAATTAATTAGTGTGAGCCCTGATCAATAAGGGTCATAGTTTACGTATTTCATTATCAAGACTGTAAGGGATTCAGGGAACATGTGGAGAGCTTGTCACCTGCAGTCTAGGGCATAGCAGCTTGGGCATTCAAACAGCAGCTGGTGGGCAAAGCTTCCTGGGCTGTTGCTGAAATGTAGCTCAACCTGTATCGCAGAGAAAACTCTACCATTTAAATCACGTTGTGAAAGTGCGGTTGAAGGTGTTCATTATGCTGATGTCTTGTACACCTTATGTGAAATATCAGTTGCAGATACTGAAGCTTTGCTTTTATTTAACAGTAATTATCAAGCCATCAACAGATGTGAAAAATTATATCTATTTTGATGCGGACGTGTCAGGACTTCCTTCTAACAATCTCCTTCCTGCGCCTTGTCCATGGCACAGCTTCCCTGTCCTCATTCAAATCTTGCCATAAAAACACAGCTGTGAAACCTCTGGACAGGAACTCTCAAACATGTCTGCAATCTGAGACAACTGTCAGCCGTACGTCAACAGCTAATCGCGCACGTGTCCGGCCTCCGCGGGCTGGCACCAGTGCTGCTCAGCTGTGCTCCTAGCCCCCGCACGGCTCCTGGCTTCCGGCGGCAGCGGGAGCTCGCTCTTTCTGTCAAGCACACACATGCCAAATCCCATACTTTTGTTTGCTCTCCCTAGTCTACTTTTCCCCTTTTCTCCGTGGCCAGAAGACACACTGATTGAACGATGCAGCTTCCTGGGGGTGTAGACCATGGGCTGTCTGCTCCTGGGGTGGTTCTCAAGTCCTTCGCTTGGGGATTGCTGTCACTGGTTTCTGTTTGGGTTCTGCAGGAGAACACCAAACACTTCAGTGATTTTTTTTGTTTCCAGATCTTTGCTAATATCATTTTATCATCTTTTATTAGTGTAATGGGATAATAAAAATGACAATATGTATCTGTGATCCACCCACCAAAGTCCATGGGAGTGTAGGGATCAAAACCTCTTCATGCTGTGGTTGTACCTACGGTAATAAACTGCAGGACTCTAAAAAGGCCAAACAGAAAGACATGGACAGACCCTTTGTGGTTACCGAACATGTTGTCTCTAGATGTCATTTTTGACCTACTTTTGCTAGATTTTAACAGTAGCAGAAAATCTGTTCCTTAAAGAATCTTGCTCACGTGCATAATACCTAGATAGGGAGAAAAAGCAAATCTGGAGATATTTTATTTCATTTAGGACTCCTCTCACTATGAATTACAATATTACAGACTCTAAATGCCTTCTCGTTACCCATAATTATAACTAAAATTATATCAATCTAAACAGTAACTGCTCGGATGACTCATCCTGATTGTAAGGAGCACGCTCTCTTAAGTTGTGCCTGCCCATCCATTTTAAAGCCTTGCGGCAGGAATAGCTTCCCAGAAGGTCATTTAACAGCACATTAAATAAATAAATAGAACATATTTGTTTCAGAAAACACACTCTAGTAGGGTGGGGAAAGCATTTTGGGAGTGATCAGAATAACCCCTGTGAAAAAAACCTGAATACTGTCTCCTCTTCTTTATTCTTGCTGAGACAACACATGCAGAGGCTCCACGTGGTGCCGGCAGGAACAGGTCCCTAAAGCTCTCCTGGGTGTGGTGCCAAGAAGCTGCACTGTGCACTGCACAGAAGTCCCAGCAGAGCACGGGGAGAGGGGGAGCACCAGCACAACACCTCGCGGTCAGCAGCAGGTCCCCGAGCCTCTCGTGTCCCTGCGCAAGCACCAGACTTTGCATATTCAACCTGAGCCCTCAGCCACACGGAGAGGGGAGTATTGTGAAAGTGAAGCGTATTTCTGTCCCGTGATCTAAGCTTATGAAAATGCGGGACAAGATGATGGAAAAGAAATGTGAACTCTAGCTCAGATGTTCCTGGGGTGTGTCTGCCTAAATACAAAATAGTCTGACTGCAGTAACACCCAGGTGGAGGAATTCAGAGACCTCATTGCCCGGGATGATGAAAACCACATTTAATAAAAACTTGAAGTCATTAAGTTGCGTTTATCTCAGAAAACTCTTTGCTGGAGATATTTGGTTAACAGGCTAAGGCCAAGGCCAGATAAAAGGCCTCTGGATTTCAGCAGAAGATCATCAGAGCGCATATCTGCAGCTGGTGCAAAACACCTTCTCTGTAGGAGGTCAATTTTGCCTTTCTTTTTGTTGATGTCCCTGCTCACTGCAGGGGAGTTGGAATAGATGACCTTTAAAGGTCCCTTCCAACCCAAAGCGTTCTATGATTCAATTCAGTTATGCTGATTTACCTCACTCTGTTGGCCTGGCCCAGCAGTTTCACAATACAGAAGAAGAATCTGCCTGAAATCTGCCAAAATATCCCCAAACCCTTTATTTTTTTGAGTTTCTTGTTTGCAGAAACTTCTGATATCTGTGTGTATAGTTCTGTGTGACAGATGATTTGTACTGTGACCGTGCGGTGAACACAGCGATCCCCCTCTGCCAGGAACTGTGGGCTAATGGTACCGAAGCCCATTGCTGGGCTGTGCGGATACAGCAATGCCGACATTGTAGGGGCATGACTGTGCAGGCATGTATGTGCCCATCGTGCCACCTGAGACCTGAGAGAGAGATGCAAGAATTCTTCTGCGTGTACATTGTATTTGATGTACAAATATAATGTGCAAATACAGCTGTATTTTTATATAAGTGTGTATATATATATATTTCTAGACAAAAAGCAGCCCAGTCAGACCTACTGAATACGTGCAGCAGTGCCCAACTCGATGGGGTTACTAGACATCCCCGAACAAATACAGTTAGAGCCTCCCAATCCACCTGAGCTACACGGCTTGGGAAAATGCTGACATCTGTTAGCCTTAGCAGTTCCCCAGAGGGCAGGCAGGGCCTTCTGCGAATGACTAGAAAAAGATCTGGGAGCATTTTAAAAGCAAGAACAGTGAGACACACCCCAAAAGACAGAGGCAAATGAAAGATGTAGTGAGGGTGGAGGCGTGCCTTGCTGGCCGAAGTTGCCCCATTCCTCGCTCCGCATGCGACTGCTCACCGCTGCCGACTGTACGGTGCTGTAGGTCAGGGGGCTCTTTAGGCTAGAAAAATCAGCAATAATAATTTTTTTCCATGATTTTTTGGGGAATCTAGATATTTGCATGGGCCCAGGCAACCAAGGCAGCGATGCTAGGAGCAGGGATGGTACAGAAGGGACGACTGGCATTGCTGGCAGAAGCAACGCATGCTCAGCCCATCCTCAGTTCCTTCAGAGGAGGCCAGGGAGGATGGGAAAAGAGCGAGCTGGGTGCTAAAACCTGGTTCCCACCCCAAGAAATCTAGTGTGCGTGGCTTTAGGCAAATCGTTTAACCTCCCGGCATGCCTCAGCTGTTTTGCTGATGGAGTCAGATGAAAAATTGGGGCAGCAGCTCCCCGTGTCTTCAGAGGGACACAAGGCAATCCCCTGCTGGTGGGGAGAGTGGGATTTCTGCCACTTGCCTTGAGAAAGGCCAGGATTTTACCCCTGATCTCAGCTTGGGCCTCAAGGTGACATAGGATACACACATGCTCGGTAACAAAGAAGAGCACGCACGATGTCTAACAGGCATAGAAGAGTATCCTGACATTTAACTGGTCCCTCCTAGTCACTTCTGCAAACAGACAAAGCCCAGTACAGGGGTATCTGGAAGGATCACAGACTTGCAAAGAGAAAGAAAAAAAGAGAGAGAGAGAACATTTAATTTTTGGGTTTTCCTATAAATATAGTCATCAAATCACAATGTATTTGAGAGCACATGTTATTGACAGCCTATTCTTGGAGGAAAAAAAAGTGGATTTTTTGGCAAAGTTTCTCTATTTGCTAAAGATTAAATTGTTCATTGCACAGGGCACCATCTGCCCTTGGAGAGAGATTTAGTTGATGGCAGCTGCAACCAAAGTGTGGAAGATATAGCTGAATTTCTGGTTTCTTTTCGACTAGCAACTGTCATTACAGGTCACATGCAAACTGTGTCATTTTCTGTGACAAGCAGGTTCTGTAGACTTGGGTGCTTGCTACTCTTTAAAATGCCACCTGTACAGATACCAGAGGAGAAATAGCTTTTGTAACACACCTTGAAAAAAGTGAATTTACAGCAGGTAGGACGAAGCAATTATGGTTCAACTGTCTGGACACTGGTGGGGGGTTCAAGTCCCAGGTTTACATGGATGGAGGGCAGGATGTACTGGCAGGTCACTTGAAGCTAGATTTTTCTCATTAATTTAGGTGCTTAAAAAGGTTGAATTGTCACTTGCCAGAGTTTACTCAACTGCTGCGTAATTCCTCGACTGCCTCCTTGCTTCCCTTGTGGTGTAATTCCCAGTAGATTAAATCTCACATTTTTTTACATTCTGAAGACAATTTCTTAATCATCAAACCAGAGGCTATTGCGGGTGGGGCTTCTCCCAGCCCCACCTGTTGAGCTATGCCAGTAAAATGTCTCCAGTCACCACGAGACAGTAAAGCTTCTCGAGAGCGGGGAGACGCTGATCCTATCTCTGCTATTTTGTCGTTACACAAAACTTGTTACTGGCTAAAGTGAACAACTCCAGGAAGGATTTTGTACCTTTTCCCTCCCTCCTGAACACTGTAACTCTTCTGCAGGAGAATTGTTCCCTTTCTCCACCGAACAAAATGGGAGGGGAGAAGTTAAGAGCACACTGGTAGATTTTATTAGGACAAAGAAACAAAGCAAAACAAGAAAGCAAACCCAAACCTCTTTCCTTTCATCCCTGCCTTGCCATGAAAGTGCCTTCACATTTCCAGGCTTGCTGACAATATTTCAGGATGGTACATCACACACCGTCTCCTCTGGAACAGCAGACATTGTCAGTGCCGGGAGACAACTACTCTGCATTATACTTCACAAAGAGTCTGTATAAAGCACTTCTATAGAAAAAAAAGATTTTGATACTTGTGAGTCTCTTAGCCTCTCAGACAAGGATGAGTTCTGGTTAATTTTCTTCTGATGATTTCCACATTTTCTGAAAGAAAACCAAGAGCTACTATTGCCTTACGACAGACTGAAGTAGTTGTAACATGCCTAGATTGTAAGATCTTTTTTTTCATGTGCAAGAATTTGCAGGACCTAAACTTGGTCTCAAGTTTATTCTGTTCAGTTTAACTTTTTGATCTTCTATCACATTTTGCCATTGTAGAATGGGATCCTGTTTTGAAACAGAAATCGCTACTGCTGGTAAAATCTTAACAAATCTGTTATGGTTTTGGAGAATAAGACTTTTTTTATGGGTAGGGGCTTTGCCTTTCCATCAAAATATTGTTCATCACTTCAGGTGTTGGTGTATTTTTCCGATTGCTCTGTGATGTACCCAGATCATTCAAGCCAGACCTCCCTGAGAAGGCTCCTGCTTCCTCATCTCTCTTCTGCTGTGGAAGAGAACCACACTCAACCCTTGCCTTTTCTTAGGCAGATGCTCCTGTTTCCACCCACGATATGACTGAGCTCAAGCACTTTCAGGATCAGGGCTTTTAAAGAGACACCCAGAAAAATGCTCAAAAACCGAGATCATGCCTCTTTGGGTTACTTTTTGCGGAAAGCATTAACTGGTACGGAGGGAATGCTGCTTCTGTGAATTAGTGCGCAATACACTCATTTCTTCTTTCTTTGTGAGGAAGCACTTAAACCACAAATTCCCACCTTAAACACCAAACCAGTGCTCTCAGTGCGAGCTACAAGTAAATCACGTACTCTGTGGTGCCAGAACTGCATATGCTCTTCTGCTGCTGATTTATCTACAAAATTTATCACTTGCCAGTTGCTTGAATTAGGATCATGGGGAGAAGGGAATCATTAGAGAGTAGAAGAAACTCTAACATATAAAGAAAACTTCTCCGTTTGTCTCCTCCACGATGCCTGTTTTATTTCCTCTTCATGCACTGACAGCACTGATGAGGCAGCGGATGCTGTAATCCTAAGGAACTGCCTTTGGGGGTAGCATCGTTAGGGCTGCAAATGTTCGATACAGCGATAGCTTTGACTTTCCAGGCAGGCCCCTTTTCCTGGCCATTGCAGTGTGTTTAGCGGTGCTGGTAGGTGACCGGCACAGCCTGGGCCAGGGATGTCACTTGTGGTGCTGTTTGCTATCAGGGTGCCTTGAAAAGCCAGGTAAATTAGACTTGGAGAAAGGGATGCTGCATCTTTGAGTAATGAGGCTGGGAAACAGGGAGCACATTTTCCACTAGCTCGTGTCTCACTGTATGGCATTCCGATTTCCTGACACTTCATAATAAATCATTGCTTATCACTCACACGGGAACATAACATGGTTCAAGTTAAGATTCGTTAGTGATTGTAAAGAAGAAACATGAATTGCTCTATATCAGGGCTTTTTGATCATCTTTCTGTCCACTGCAGGCATTTTTTTTATTGTAATATTAACAGTAACCATTGTTTAAAGCATAAATAAAAAGGAAAAGAAAGAGCAGAAAATATTAATAATAAAAAATATTTGTCTTATTTATGTGTTTATGTAAGCATTTGGCATTTGCTTTGCACTGCAGCTTTTATTCAGCGTCACAGACAGCTGCACCAACATAAGTTTGCAAAGCTGGGATTTTAAATATATATATCTATGTGTGTATTTATATAAAAAACCCCAAAATGCCAATACATTAATTTTCTGGAGGAGAAGGTTCTAGCAAGCACATCTAGAGCTGATTTGCTTTAGCATGTCTACCACAGAGAGAAGAGCGCCTGACCCCGTCCTGCAGTGCTGTTCCCCCTGGGCCAGCAGCACAACAGGAGCAGAAACCTTGTGGCATCAGCCTGGAGGTGAGGGAGAGGCTGAACAGGCTGTAGTCAGGGTGAACCTGGGCTGTTCCCTGTCAGCCTGTCACCTGTGTCCAGGGGTCCCTGAAATGGCAGAGGAAACAGGGCTTGGTGTTCCCAAGCAATGCCAGTTGTCCCTGCAGCGAGCTCAGGGGTGGCACGCCGTGGGTTTGAGGCGGGCGTTGTGGATGTGTGCAGCTGGATACGCAGGCAGTTCGCTGCCTTCGCTGACCTTCAAGAGATGGATTTTTTTTTTCTGTGTGCTGTAATTCACAAGTTTTTCATCAGCGATTTAGGGAGAGGGATGAAAAGCTTATGAGTTTACAGATGACATCAGTAGTGCTCTAGGGGAACAGCAAGTTTAGTAGAAAAACCCTACAAACATTGGAGCTTACTAAAATAAAAAATTATATGGAGAATTTTTTCACCAAAAAGAAAAAAAACAATAATCTATTCCTTCCCCTCTGTTACAAATAGTTTTGCTTTCATTTGTTTTCTTTACCTTTTGGGTTTGATTGTGGGAGGAACCTAAAACTCTGGGATAACCCGAGAGAAATCAGATAAGGTAAATATTTGCTGCAACTATGGCTTTGATTATTCCCCCTTCAGTAATTTGCTATTTACTATATTAATCAACCACATAACGTGTCATTTCTACTGCTCCCTGGCTGAATAATTTCCAAAACTACAAACAGCTTTCAAGATAGTTGCCAGACAGACGCAAATTAATACTTTCAGAAATTCTTCCTAGAAACATTGCCATGAACAGAATTTTTCGCACCCTCTGTGTGTGTAAAGGAAATAGAGTTGGGTTAAGAAAACTGCCAAATTATTATTTTTCACAAATTCTTGCATATATTTTTTCTGGTTTTATTCCAGCTGCATATTCATCTTTTATCAAAAGTAAAAAAAAAAGTTAATGCTTACCTTTGCCAGAATAAGTAGCCTTGTGAGACAAGACAGGCAATGGAAGTAAGTAGGTACTTAACTCTTTGTAGGATTAGGGGCTTAATTTAGCAGTTACAAAAAGGAGAGACCTGATCTGCTCTTCCTGAGGCAAATAATCCCCTTGATTTGTGGGACAACTTGTCTGAGTAAAATGGCATATGACAAAGGGACTGTAAATTCCGTCTCCTGATCCATCTGATCTCTCTCCCTGACACTCCAAATCGCAAGTATTTGTGGCGTTACCAGCCGCTGTCTTGATCTCCAGTGTCCTCTCTCAAACTCAATTTTCCTTCTTGTATTCGTGGTCTAGGTCACCGGGAGACTTTCCTGTGTGCTCAGAAAATCCCCAAACCACACACAATAAATGCACTCTGCACAACAATGCAAAATCCCCCCCAAATCAGTTTTCAAAAGGAAAAAACCCTTTCTGGTAAAGCACAATGTTAGATGCATTCATCGTATCTTAGTCCTCACCTACTAGCGATAGATGGTTATATACAAGAATTAAAGCCCCCAATTCTTTACCAAGGAAAAAGGCAGTTTTTCAAATATATGTGATAAAGACCTCTTAATCTGCTCTCACTTGAAGTGGTGCAGTGAATGGGATTATTCTCCATTTATTTTGGCTTACACTAAACTGGAATTTTTGCCCCATAAGCTTCCTGTAATTTTTGTAAGTGGAACTGCCTTTGTCAGCATTCTTAGTATTTCCCCATGGAATCGGTATTAAAAAGCAGCGCATTTGCCCTACAATCTCATATTTTATCCTTGAGAAATGAGGACTTATGGTAGAATTTTTTTTTCTTTTTCTTCTCTCTTTCTGTAGGAAAATGGCTTAATAACATTCTCAAACGGAGCCTGGAACGAGACGGCGCATCTTCAAAATGTTAATTCTATCGCACACCGTGCCTGGGTTAAAAACAGATATTGAAACAGGAGAATAAATATTTGACAATGCTGTTAAGGCAACTTTGCTAACGATTTTTGAACAACCTCCAACTGAGGTCTAAATGTCTGCAATATCCATAAACAACTCTATACTGTCCAATTAGGGAGACAAAGACATAGAGTCCTGTCAGGAAGATTTGCATGGCTAAGTGTCTGAGATCACAGAGACGATGAGGGATCGTTGGGAGTGATGGGGGCTGCACAGAACGGATGACTATCATTACGATATTACAGAGGCTTACACCTTCCCAATTACTGGCAGGATTCATTAGTTACTGCTGCATTTCCCTAATAGAATCCTCGCTCTTTGGCTTATCGCTACCTTCCCTCTGTCTACGTAAACCCACAACTCAGCAGTCGATCACCTATGAAAAATTAGACGGTATAGCTTCCAGTGGCCTATTTAAAATGAAAAGGCAACTGAATAAGAAATAAAGAACAAAAAAAATAAGGGCTGTAATGCAGATATGTGGGAGCTACAGAAGCGGCATCAGATGGGTTTGGAATTCTCTTGTTATTGAACTGTTTGAGGAAAAAAAAATCAGTGGCAGCTGCAGAGAGGAGCATCATGGTGGGTTTAAAAGCACAATGAAAGCGTTTTACATAGACGTACGTACGCGCACAAACTATAGGCAGATTGCAAAGTGACAATTACTTAAGGCCTGCTAGGCTGAAGTTTCCCAAGTAAGATTGGTGAATATTACAGGGCCTCGATGCTGTTGCAATCGACTCAGCCCCATTAAAGATAATGGTGTGAGCATTTCCATGCTGTCATCATGTTACTATCAACAGCATTATCAGTATCAACTGCTTTTACAATTATGCACAATGGCTCTTCCTGCACAAAGGCTTAGCAACCACTAAACTCGTTTTCTTTTTAAATACACTGAAAAGAGCGTAGATTTCAATCCTTCGTCTGTTCACAGAGGAAACAACATTTCCAAATCATCACTGATAGCATTTTTTTCCTCCCATTCTAAGGATGGCCAACTGTTCTCAGCAATTTCTATTACATTTCCTACCTATTATTTCATGTAATGGCATTCCTTAAATTTTAAATTAGCTTTGAAGAATAAAAATAATTGAATTCCT
Source organism: Buceros rhinoceros silvestris (assembly GCF_000710305.1). Taxonomy (NCBI): domain Eukaryota; kingdom Metazoa; phylum Chordata; class Aves; order Bucerotiformes; family Bucerotidae; genus Buceros; species Buceros rhinoceros. Next base: position 140,011 of record NW_010411117.1, on the reverse strand, counting down.
G
>NW_010411117.1:138666-139894 GCF_000710305.1 Buceros rhinoceros silvestris | reverse complement strand
TCCTGCTGTTTTGTGTACATAGAGGGTGACAGGAGCTAATGTGATAATTTAAACTGTAAATGAGTCTTCACTTTGTGTTCATTAATTACAGCTAATTACTGAATTACAAACCTTCTTGGTTAGGCACTGTTATGTATTCATGTAGCATGTTGGATTTCCAGCTGGTAGAAAACTGTTTTATAGACTTACAAGCTGACACACCAAGCTACCACTGAAACAATTCCGTTCGAAAAATAAAAGAAGGGCTGGGGGTGCGTAACTGCTCTTGTGCTTTGAACTGAGTGATGAGAAACAGTGCTGCAAACTTGAACCTCAGGTGAGCGAGGATCTTGCGTATGTAATTAGAAAATATACGCTCTGTCTGGTAGGCAGAAACGCGCTGATTTTGAGCTGCCACTTTGGGTGAAGAGCGTGAGCCTGCTCTGCTCACACCTGCTTTACACCGGTGATAACTCCCTGATTTAAACACAGTTCCAGAGGCACATCAGTGAGATAGAAATGGCCCTGCAAGTGGGGCCAGTGCTGCTAGCACCAATTCAAGAACAGCGGGTTGGTAATATAAAACCAAATACCCAAGTAAACGTGCATTGTGTTCCATAGGAAAGCGCTTATTGTTCCTCGCGGAAGGCTCGTCTGTAACACTGTGGGGCTGTCTTGAGCATTTACTCGACATTTTCTGCATTGAATGGTTCTGTCCAAACCTCTCCTTTGGATACCTTTTGTCTGCTGATGTTTCGTATTGAAGCTGAACGCAGGAGTTGAACTCTCTCTCTCTGCAAAGTGAGCAGGAGGAGCACCACAGTGACAAAATCGGCCATGTTGAGATTTTACAAGTGTCGTCGTTTAACCTCAGCTGGCAACTAAGCACCCTGCAGCCACTCGCTTACTCCCCCCCCGCATTGGGATGGGGGAGAGAACTGGGAAAAAAAAGTAAAACTCATGGGTTGAGATGAAGACAGTTTAATAGGACAGAAAATGAAGACAATAATAATAATAAAAAAGATAACAGCAATAAAAAAATGAATTAGGATACACGAAACAAGAGATGCACAATGCAGTTGCTCGCCACTCACTGACCGATGTCCAGTCAGCTCCTGAGCAGCAGTCCCTGACCAGCTTTCCCCCCAGTTACATACTGGGCATGATGTCATATGCTGTGGAATATTCCTTTGCCCACTTGGGGTCAGCTGTCCTGGCTCTGTCCCCTCCCAGCTTCTCCCGGCCCCCC
>NW_010411117.1:127840-138466 GCF_000710305.1 Buceros rhinoceros silvestris | reverse complement strand
CCTTGACTTGGGATAAGCGCTACTTAGCAACAACTAAAAACATCAGTGTTTTTCAACACCATTCTCATCCTACATCCAAACCACAGCACTGTACAGTCACTAGGGAGAGCATTAACTCTATCCCAGCCAAAACCAGGACAACAAGCTACAAAGCTCAGTGCCCAGAGAGAGAACTGTGGCCACTGGTGAAACAAAGAACCCCCAAACCTCACCGCTGTCCTGGCTCTGTCCCCTCCCAGCTTCTCGTGCCCCTCTAGCCTTCTCACTGGCAGGGCACGAGAAGATGAAAAGTCCTTGACTTGGGATAAGCGCTACTTAGCAACAACTAAAAACATCAGTGTTTTTCAACACCATTCTCATCCTACATCCAAACCACAGCACTGTACAGTCACTAGGGAGAGCATTAACTCTATCCCAGCCAAAACCAGGACAACAAGCTACAAAGCTCAGTGCCCAGAGAGAGAACTGTGGCCACTGGTGAAACAAAGAACCCCCAAACCTCACCTACATTTCTGATAAAGACAGACAGATGATACTGAGATCTTCCTTCTATCAGCAACTGCATTTTCCACCGTTTTCACAAGCTTTGTCCTCTTTTGACAAGGTAGGCCAGCAGTCTCTCGGACAGCACACCCAACGCAAGCGCCGCGGCACAGCCCTGCTGTAACCTGGCCCCCACACGCCTGTGCCAGCACGTCTGCCCGCAGAGCCTCCCCGCAACAGGTAACCAAAGCACCGCTTCGTGCTGAAAGCGGCAGAGATTGCGAGGAACTACTGGATCAAATAATTAAATTAAAACTGTTTAATTTAATTACCCTATGACCTGCTTGGCCTTGCAGACCAGGGACTGGGAAGACCCGGATCGAGGGTCCTGCCCCCAGGGGCCAGTGTTGGGTCTGGAAAGCAGTTCCTTCTGGGAAGAGCACAGTGCTTTGTATGGCCTGTACTGGAACAATTTAGCTGAATAATACATAAACGGCTAGAAGGGAAGAGCCGATCCTCAGCTGATGTAAAACTGTAGCATCATTAATTTCAGGAGAGTTATGTTGATTCACAGCAGATGAGGATACGGCTCAGTAGGTTTGTAATAATAAAGACTTTGATGAGAGGCCCCTGGAAGCGGTAACACTAATGTGTGACTGCTCGCATAAACACCAGTTCAATGACAAGGCTTTTCTGCCGAAGAACTAGTCTGTGTCTTCAGGTTTAATGATAAGTACTAGTCTTTTGTCCTTAAATAATCGTTTTCATCTGGAGATTGGCAAAGTGACTTGTTCTAACACCAACAGAAATTCAGCAGTAGGCTTCGCAATGGGATTCACGTCATGTCCTATTCCCTCATCGCCTTTTCATCCTGTCTCTTTCGGGGTACAAAAAGAGAAGGGGAAACCAGGAGAGAAAAGATGCGCGGGCAGAAATTCCTTTCTCTCTGTGGATGGTAACTCTCTGCTATCATATAAAGATAATGACTTTCATTAATCTTCTGTAGGTCTTTCATTGAAGGGTTCTTTTCACTCCACATACAGAGACCATTTAAATGCTACTATATATTAAGTAAAAATGAGAATTCTTTATATAACATTTTTAAAAATGGTAGGAGAGGTAACATGGTGCAGCATGGTACTTTTAGAGGCTCAGCATGACCGAAGGGGTAAGACTGCTCTTCAGTAAGTTATTAGCCACCATTTCTAGGCAGTCTCTCACTCAACTTGTTTTCATGTCTCACTCCTTTTTAATCTGACAAGGCTCCAGCATGCAAATTTGCACTGAAACGAAGCATTTCAAATGTGCCAGAGGGAAGCAGGGGCCTCACACCTATTGGTAGATTAGTGTGCCTAATGCCCTTTGGCTTTTTTTTTTTCCTCTTTTTTAACATAAAGGCTGATTACTCCATTAGTTGAACAACTTGGAAGAAATGACAAGGAACTAACAAGAGAGTAACACTGTATTTTCTATTTGTTTTCTTCTGTTGCAGTAGTGCTAATTAGGAGGAGTAGTTCTCGATATGGTGCTTTGGGGAATGCTGATGAGAAGCACACAAAAGGCTGAAGTGCCTCTTCTATACAGCATTAGATGCAGGAAAACACAGCACCCTCTCCATCGTCATTACCCTCATCTCCCACGCCATCCCAGCTTTAGGGACGTCACGGCCCTTGCGTATTAGAGGCTGTACAGACCGGCCTTTCTGAAGCCCGAACCCTCACCTGCGAGTGACTAATACCACCTCAACTCCCAGCTTATCGTAACAAAATACATATTCAGGCAGAAATATCAAACCTGTTTGGTAGTGGTGGGAAGGTAGGAATTAGGTGGGAATATATCTTTAGAGGGGACTTGAGCTCTGCGCTGCTGGTGCTCCCCTTGGCCCGCAGCACAGGGGCTGCACTGGGTGGGAGTCATCACTCACCATCCTTCCTGCAAAACTCTGCCTCCTTGTGACCTGCCTGGTGTCAGCTCCTTGGGCAGGATAGCCGCAGACATTGGGGAAAAAGAGAGAGCCTCCCCTAACTTCCTAAATGCCAACAACAACAGCTTTTCCTTCACAGATTTTTCACCCTCTCTTGGACTCAGGAAGGGGTCGTGGGGATGAAGGCTGTGAGGGTACGATGGCACCTCTTTCCCATTCACCAAGGTTTGATTCTCTTTATGAGCATGATCCGCCAATCTGTAATCAAGGGTTAATTTCACAGCTCACTGCTTCATCTAGCATAATATCCATTCAGACTAATTAAATCTGTCTAATAATGTGAGTGTCTTTGTCTTTGTTCTTTCCATTCTTTGTTTTACACCCTTCACATCTCATCTCCAGAACTACACGCCATCACACTCTGCTTGACAAGCAGAATCCATCCCTAAAATTAAAACATTCCTGACCTATCTGCGATGACAAGGCAAGCAAGCTTCACAGCGCTGCGGCCCATGAAGGGAGCTGACACATTTGTTTTTAATTTCAAAAGAGTAGAAAGTGAAGATCTGACCCTGTCAATCAGGCCCGGTGACAAGTTTAATCATTGCTGCCCCACAAAAATCACTGCTAAATAGGAATGCAAATAATGTATCACAGGGCTCTTATAAATGCTAATCAAGGAGAAGTAATCAACTGACAATTTCACTGATCTCCTTTCTGAAGAAGTCAGTCAACGCACTGTCTCTGGACCACAAAGAGAAGAAAAGACAAAAGGCATAGATGCCGTTTCCCAAAAAAACCTATCCTTTTCCAGGGCTTTCTTTTTCTCTTTTATAGAGAAAAACAGAGAATTCACTCTTTTTGATCCTCTACCGAACTTTAAAGCAAAGCTGTTTCTCAGGAACTCAAACAGTTATATGTCAAGTGTACTTTATTAACAGTACCCTCCCAACCCAGAGACAGCACTTGGAAACTTCTGCTAAAATAAAAATCTTCATTTGTCTTTGTCATTCATCCATCTTCAAAATTCTTTTCCATCTTAACAGCTTCTGTCCTCTATGGGCAATATATTTAGTGATATATGAAGTTTTACAAGTGGAAAGCTAATAGTTGAGCTCACATTTTTTTTCCTAGCAGCTCTCTTCCCTCCAAACTGGAAGAAAAAAAAAAAAAAAGAAATCCTGCTTGGAGTTTATTTCAGTGCAAAAGCTCTGCTCAGTACCAGGATTTTTTAACTGACTGTCCTTTTATGACCTTTTTAATGTGGTAAAGAAAAGACAGCGCAGGCGTAATGCCAGTCTTTCTGCATGGAGAGAAGTCGTGGCTTAACGTATGGAATAGAGAAGGACTGAGGACAGGCAGATGCACAAGATTTGTGATGCTGTTTACTGTTATCATTTTATTGTGGTTCACTGTGGTAGGTCCTGATGGGGCCCATCAAGCACTAGTCACTGTATTGGCACCAAACAAAAGGATATGGTTTGGCCAATGAAATTCGATGCAGGGAGCTGTAAGTAGTATAAAGATTACTGCAAGAGGTAAAGTTCAAAGAATCTGGTTGTTTGAAGTTTGGTTGATTTTTTTTTTTTTTTTATTAAACTACTTTCCTGTACACGGAGCCAGTAGATGAAATGACTTGAGGAGGGCTTCAGCAAGAGCAGGGTACTGCAAATAGGAGTCTCCCACCACAGCAGAACCTGGCGATTTACAGCCCATGACAGTTAGCTACAGCCCAGATAAAGCAGTAAGAGCAGCTATGGCCGGACTTCATCCTAGGCTTTGTTTGCAGGGTGAGTCACAGAGATCAGAAGCTGGCTGTGCTGTGCCCTGTTTGGGCTGATAGCTCTGCCTTGCTGATATGAAGAGCACAGGAACTGCTAGACAGGACTGGGGAAGATGCCACCAAACCCATTTCAAACAGGACACTGAAATCACCCACTGAATCACCCATTACACATGAGCAAACAAAAATGGGAATGGCCTTTGGTCAATCCCAAGTTTCCGACTGAAAGAAACATTGGGGCAGCAACAGCAGCTTCTGTGTCACTTCTGTGGGAAATGTGACCCGGAGCTTTGTCACACAGTGTTCGCTGCTAGACGGGGATGTTCCCAGCAGCAAACTCTCCGTACAGGATGTACGTGGAAGGTGGGAGTAGAAAACAGAAAAAGAAATTGAAAAGCACTTTGCAGTTGTCATGTCACTTAGCAACAACGTCTTCTACTTCACATCAACATGGGCGTAGTAGAGAGACTGCTCAAAGCACACAAACTGAAATCTGGGGTAAGTAGTGAGTGTAGGAGGGCAAGCAGGAGCTCAAATAGCAGCTAATCACAGAGACGCATTTTACATTGCTCTCCTTGGGCTAGGGCTTCTCCTGAAAAAACTACTGGATCTAGCCATCGCTGATCTCCTGAGTACTGATGAAGAGTAAATTATACAGGCACTACTGGAGTGTGGAAAAGAAAGCCCAGCTATTTGTTTCTCAGATGAACTCCACTTAAGTGGTCACTCTTCTGTCTGTAGTTTTAGTCTCAGATGAGAGACAATTTTTTTCTCACCTGCTTCAAATTCCCAACTTCTTTCCTGTGGGATTCCCACTCTCCCCTCTCTCTCTCTCTCTCCGTGATGGTTTCTCGTAATGAGGTCCAGACTTGCAACCCCTAGTACTTCTTCTAGAAGTCAATACAGTGGCTTCTTCTGGCTCGTTACTAGGTATTTCCATCAGTGAAGAATGTGTCTGTGCCCTGATAGAGGAGTAGATGCCCTTCCTGCAAGACTAAGTAGCTAAAACTAAAAACTAGCAGAAAAAGAGAGACCTGTGCAGGCCACTTTGCAAGGTCTAAGGCAGATGATAACTCAGGCACCTCTCTATTTTAAATACATCACTTGTCCTCATTTGTTTAGCTTCAGAGAGTTAGGATTTAATTATTAGCTGTTCCCATGCTACTAGCAGCCAACTGACTGGCTGAAGGGCTGATTGTGGAGACAACACAAGGAAACCCATTCTGTGTGATTCAGGAATACATTAAGCTATTACTTTTGCTCAGGGAAAAATGAAATGGCAGGAGCAGATCTGAGTGTGTTATTTCTACGGTTGCTGTCTAAATAGAAAGCTCTGCAAAGTGTATGAAATATTACATAAATAGAACATTAGTATATGCCAAATTAATAACATGCATTATCTAGCAGCCATGCAGTGATGCTTATTGTACAATTCTAAATCATCCTAATGGGAAGACAAAAATCAGAATTCATCACTTTGTGGCTGAGTTCCTCTCCTTCCAATTGCAGAAAGTGACTTTATACAAAGAATTGTTACAGATGCTGTATGGAAAGCTGGGCATTGCCGAATGACCAGAGCGCATCATCCACGGCTCCTGAGCTCTGCTCCTGCTGTACGCTCAGAGGGGGCTGCTTAGCTGACGGCAGCTGCAGTGCCATGCTGGCGTGCCTTGCTTTGGGGCTGGAGTGACAGCCTGATTTTCAGAGTCTATTAAAAAACTCAGTCACAGACACGGGCACGTTATACCTTAACTTTAAGCAGGCATTCAGCACTTGTGAATATATGAGAATATAATTGGTGGCAAACACATGTTCAGACTAAACTGCTCATCAAGTCTGCTTATGTCCTGCCTAGACACACATGCGCACACACGCTCACTCCAACTCGAAGGAGCCCCTGCCAAGTAGAGAAGAGACTCATTTTTTACAGCTGGGTTTCATTTCTGCATCTGCCAAGTAGCAAAGAAAAGTAACCCTGGTGATTAGGCCAGAGGACATGTCCCACACTTTTAAGTAGGCTTGCTGGGAGGACAGACAATAGACAATTGCCGCGTGGCCTCGCCTCTGCGAGCTGCCGTCACACTGAGCTGCGCTGCGAGGAGTCAGCACGGGGTGCGTAGTAAAACAGTTTTGGCTGTTCATTGTGCTTAGCCAAAAAGCTAAGGAAAAGTAGCAAAGGTGAATGGGGCTCTGGCACAGGAAGGATGGCAGGAGCCGCTTCACAGCAGGGCTCAGCCCCGTGCTGCTGCCGCTGGGTCAAGGATGGACCCTGTCAGGGCTCGCCCGGCAAACTCTGGTGGCTGTGCAGCGCAGCTGGTAACCCTGCGCACAGCACGTGCCTGCCTTACGTCACTTTATATCACCATCAACAGTCTTTAGCTTTGAAGTGATCCCTCGTTATCGGCGGTGCTAATGGGAGAAAGGCTCAGTTCTCCTCTCGGTCTGAGCAGGGCTCCCATGGGTGCCACGGGTCAACTCTGGGGCTTTTAGTCTCAAAGAGATGATCACAAAGTGAGGGGTCGTGCTGCTTTGTTGTCTTGTTTTGGCAGCCTGTGCCAGGGACCCTGCAGAGCTTATTTACAACATTAGCACCTTCTGGACACAGAAGTGATGACGAGCACAGAAACCTCCTTTGTTGTTTTCAGCCCAAACAAAAAACTCGTCTGAGGGGGGTAATAAGGACTGGCACAGCTCATTGCCATGCAGGGAGTGTGGCGGGGCGTATTAAATCAGATACTGCTTATCTGACCTGAAAAAGGAAATTCTGCAGTAAAAACCCCAAAGTAGATAGCAGCATAACTTACAAACCAAGTAGATTAATACTATTATCTTACACGAAGAATACATTAATATAGATGACCGTTACATAACACACATTAACATAGCGCAATCGTATATTTATTCAATGTAGGCATGTTTTGACATAGTGCAAGCTGTGTGCAGTTGCTTAGAGAATTGAGGAATTTTATATTTTTACAAATACACTGAAAATCCTAATTTTGAAAAAAGGAAGGTCTTGGGGGTACTTTGGAGCAATTCTGACAACTTCAAGTAAAATTCAGAGGAGCTTTTGCTCCTGCATCTGGAATAATTGAGCTATCACGTCTGTGTCTGCCAGATGTCCATCATTTCACCTGCGCCTCAGCTGTAGGTGATGAATTGCACAACGAGCCAAAGACTATCCCCATGCAGTCTGCGAGCGCTTTATCTGCCTAACCCGTGGTGGCGCAGGGAGAATCCTGCAAAGCGTTTGCAAAGCTGCTAGTGCTGCAAGGGCTAGGTCCTGCCTGTAGCACAACTGATCCTCCGTGTCATTTAGGGACTTGAACTCCTTATTCTTGAACTTTTCATTCCAAATCAAACAGAACAACAAAACAATCACTGAAAATTTAAGACTCTCCTATATTGTCCTATGAAAAAACTCATTTACTGTACAAATCTACCACCGGCACAAAAGTTTGATAGCACCCATAGGAGATTTAAAGTGAATGTAAAATGGCAGAATGTTGTACTATAATGTATATAAAAGAGAAAAAAAAGAGCCAGGAAAAAAGCAAACAGTGAAAAGTAATCCCTGCACTTCGTTACAGCAGCCCTGTTCATCATTTCTTTCCTACCACGCTGAACTTCTTGTTGCAGATTTACTGTCACACTCTGGAGTCCCTTTTCAGAAGCAGCCTGCCTAGTGCCGTTCAGCTGCACTGCACAGAAAGCAGCGGCCGGTGATGCTGGTGAGGAATTCAAGCATCATGCTTTTAATAAGCAACAGGTTTCCTTCTCTGAAATCCCAAGTTAACTGACCCATCCCGGCTCTGTAGTTTCAAATCATAAATAGTCCAGAATATTAGTGTGCCTTGAACAAACGCTTCTTTATCAAAACATTACACCAAAAGCAATCTGTTGTCTTTTTTCCTTTTACTTTAAGCTGATTAGAAAGTTACTTCTGTAGTTGATTAAGTTCTGCAGGAATTGGGCTTGTGATGAATCATTAAACAAAGACATTTTTTGTACAGCAATAAAGCTTCAAATGATTAATTAAGGGCACAATGCCAAAACAAGTGTCTTTGTTTAAAACGCAGTGGACAAGACAGGCTTGGGAAAGTTGATGTCTTAAGTAGACGCCACAACATGTTTTTAATTATGTTCAGGAAGAAGAACAAGAATGGGAATTGCCAACTGTTTGGAAAGATAATTTTTTTTTTTTAGAAGAAAGATTAGAATAAAAAATAACAAACAGAGCATTATTGATTTAACACAAATGCCATTTGTTGGGCCTTTTGTAATTTCCTTATTAGTGTCATCATTCTGGAGTTCATATGCTCCCTTCTGTTATAGCATTTGGCACACATTCAGCTCCCAGCAATATGATACAGTAAACATTCGGTGACTGCTCATATTAAAATGTTTTATTTGTTGTAACTGTACCAATGATCGGGCAGTGCAAGTCCTAAATTACCCCAGCCATTTTGCCGGCTAATTTGGTAGGATTGAGTTAGTGACCGTCTCTGCAACGCACGGGGGCACACTCAGGCGCACACACACACGCACACTGGGGAGCGCAGGGCCACGCTCTTGGTTGGAAACAAAACAAAAAGTTCATGCAACATCAGCTCTCCACGCTTCTTGTCAAGAGTGATCCGACTGCTCAGCTAACACAGACATAAGCTCTAATCAGTGTCTCCTTGGTCAGACGGATTTTGTTACAACTCCCTATTTGGGCCGTTGCTGCACGGTTACAATGCAGGGGAAACCCCAAATATTCTTTTCAGACTCAAATTTGTAAAACGTTTTCTGTGCAAGTTTTATTCAAAAGGTTATTTCAAACCCATTCTAAACATCACTGAATAAACTAGTCCTGTGTTTCCAGGTATGGAAAATTATTTTGGATTCTTCACTAGAGGGGAGAAAGCTTAATGAGCTTTGAAGGAATTTTGGAGGATGGACAAAGAGCACTGTCCAAAAATCATGTTTCTCCCACTAAGAAAATAAAGAAAATAGTAACCACAATAGCAAGAACATCAACCACAGGGATTTACGCATAACAAGTCTGACACAAGGAGCTCTGAAGACTTTCCAAAAACCCTTGTGCTTCCAGTTGCTCTCTTTGTACGTGTCCAGTTGCTGCCAGAATGTATGCAAACAAGGCAAGGCTAGCTGCAGTCTAAAGCATGCCATGTATAACGTCTGTTCTCCCCTCTGAGTGATGCCAAATGCACTAGGAGCCTTTATTAATGGGGAACTCCTTTATTTCTTAAGAGTCTTGTTCTAGCCTTGATCTTTATGCAAACCTCCCAGGGTCCTCGGCAGGAGACTGCTGTGGATCAAGGGTAGTGCATGACCTTAATGCTGTAGCACAAGTCCCTGGATCATAATTAAAACCGTAATTTGGCCCTTTCCACAGAACAGGCTTCGACACCTCTGGAGTAGATGTGTGACCTTATTGGCCTCCTCATCGCTCATTTGTCCCACCAGAAATGGCACGTATGCAAGCATGCAATCAGTCTGTAACTACATGGACAACATGTTGAAATACAGACTGTTCCTTATCCTCTCTAGGACCCAATTTGCATGTTAACACCTACTACTAACACCTACTAGCCTTAATGAGACAGACCCATGAAAGTCTTCTATGCAAGAAAGTAGAAGAGCAGACATCTCAATTTCCCCTTTAGTCCTCCTGCTTAGATAGGGATCCAGAAGAAAAATTAAAGATAATTATTTCTATTGAACACACCTTTAAGTTGCCTGGGGTATATGTCAAAGGGAAAGTTTTTTGACATGGATTTCGTTTGAAAACAGGGCTAGAGGCATTGCTGGTGAAGAAGCACGGGAGAGGCTGGGCTGTGCAGCTGCTGTTTCTTACCCCGAGTCACCAGGGAACGCAGTGGCTGTGGAGCGATCTGTCTCAGGAGAGAAGCCAGAAGCCAAACCTGCCACTGAGTCGCTCTCTGAGGCCTGGGCCCGCCCTGGGTGTCTGCCCAATGCCCAATGCTCAGGGCATGGAGTAAACACAATAACTAATCAGATGCAGCAAGTTGTCAAATCTATATGGATACTGTCAAACTTATAAGGATCCCCTTAGGCAATAGTAATAGCTGTGTGTATAAATTCTGTACACAGCAAAGCAGAATAGATCCTAACGGGCTTCAGTAAAAGCAAAGAAAACATATGTGACATTTATAGCAAAACGGGTGTGTGTAAAAATAAACTGAAGTTTCATCTCAGTCCTCTAATATTTCTGCCCATCTCAGTATGAGCTGGAAGCTCATTAAACTGCTCGAGAAGGTGCTGGGGGGCTCCGCCAAGGGCTGGTACTCCACCCTGGCCAAGGGTACTCAGCATCAGTTGCTTGGTGTTTGCTGAGCATGGCTGGGACGTGACGCACAGAGAAATCATCCTTCTTTTTTTTTTTTTTTTTTTTTCTTTTGGGGTTCAC
>NW_010411117.1:124267-127612 GCF_000710305.1 Buceros rhinoceros silvestris | reverse complement strand
TTTTTTTTTTTTTTTTTTTTTTTTTACTTCTGGGATGCACCATATTACCAACTTCCATGGAATACATTCTGTTCTCGTCTGCGTCTACCAGCTGCAAAGATGGCAGGGCCAAAAAGAACTTCCAAAAAAAAAAAAAATGGTGATCAAAAGCATAAACTTGTGAAGTGCTGTTGATGTTAGAAAACAGTGGATTGAAGGAAAAAGATAAACCCACCACAAGTTAATGGAACAGGTTTAACAATTTCTGCTGCTTTGACTGACTTTGTGAAAACAATATAATTAAACACTTAAAATGTGTATAACAAGAGAAAGAATCCTTCTGCATGGTTTTTAAATTTTGGTCTTGAAAGAATGATAACACTAGATTTCTTACACCTACATCTAAAGCAAAAAAGAAAAAAAAATAACATTAGGAAAAGTTTTTTCATGTCCTTGAAATACAAGACTAATCACCGGGACCAGGACTGTATCCTTCCCACTACACAACCACGTGAAGCAAACACGTGACAGCAAATGTTGGTTCCTATTGCTCAGAGTTGTGACAAAGAGTTTCAGAAATCCTCAGCAGGCTTTACAACAGCAGCTCCTCCTGATGATGAGGAAGCCCCACCAAGGAGAAATCAGTCTAAAGAAGTCAGGGCTGAAATTCGCAGGAGGAAAGGGCTACGCTACAGGAGAGGATGCTGCTGGGTGCTGCGTCCCAGCCACTCCACAGAGCCCGGCACAAACTGAGGGTGCTCCAGGACTCATAACACGTCTTCCTTTCAAAGCCAGAGATTCTTTCTAGTAGTTTCTCCCCATGAGTTCTATGCTTGGCCATCAAACACCTCTTTTAAGTTGACTGATATTCGGCGTATCCACCCCACACCAGCCGTTAACTGCGGTCAGAAGAGAGCTGAGTCCTGTTTGGCTGTCACATCAGAGGGGCTGGATGCCTTTCAGGGTGACCCTTGCTAAAGGGGAAACATTTACAGGAGCAATTCTATGCATCTGAGCAAGTCCTACCTACTGCTTCATTCAGTCCTTAAAAGCAGAAATATTTCCATGTTGCTCTTTTTAGTCAGTTAACCCAGACTCATTAGTTTGCTCTGGCCTTATGTGAACCCCAAGAAATGAACCGTGATCAACTCTGTTCCTCCTCTCTGTTTCATTACAAAGAACTATTTGTCTTTTTAAACTGAAGTCTGAAAAATAAGCATGCAAGCAGGTTAGGAGCCTAATGTCAGCTGAAGATATTTACTGTGGTGGCTTTCTTTGAAGGCAGATATATCCCATCAGAAGACAAAAATAGATGAAGGAACCTGTAGCTCACAGAAGGGTGTTTTCCCCTCATGGGAACATAATCATTAACTTTAAATAAGTCCTCCTGAATCTCATGAGCTGTGCAAACAAACAAACAGAGAAGAAAAAAAAAAACCACCGAATGTTTTTCCTCTGCCTTTCAAAAGCACAAACAAAGCCTCATTTGCCAGATGGACGCTTTCAGAGACAGAGCTAAGGTTTAGAAAAGGCTGATCACTCAGCAATATTTCCTGACGGTGTATGGGGGAGTTTGCTCAGAAGCTTCGTGGCGGTTTAAGATATTCCAGGATGCACTAGCACGGCGTCTGCCTTCCAGCCCTGTTAGAGTGGAGTTTTACAGCTTCGATGATAAACTGCAGAACTATTTTCAGCATGTTTCAGTGCTCAGGCGAATGAATGGGAATGAAAAAGTCCTTTAAAAGAAAAGAAAAAAATCAAAATTCCTAGTACATGTTCTGTTGTAGAACATACCTATACGATGGTGATACTTTTCCTGTATTTTAAATCCATATTAAAATTTTATTACGTTCTCTTTGGATTCATTTGCATTAAGCTGTGGGTACGGTCAAGACTCTGCCACACTGACAAGGACTGCGAAGCCGAGCAACATAGTGCAGGAGTGGACTACAAACATATGTAACTTTCAGTAACAATTTGCACGCGTACGTGAAGCCACTGGCAGCGCTTAGTTCGCACCTAATACCATGTAGATGCAAATTGGCATTCATAATTTAAACAAGTCCTCTTTCTGCACCCCAGCAACACGAGCCGGATGCGAAAGGAAAACGGAAGACTTTCTCCGGATACAGAGAGGATCAAGCAGAATCTCATTAAGGACCACTTCAAAGATCAGTTCTTCATTTCCATACAAACAAGTTTAAATTATCTCGTGTGAATCTGCTGTTAGCTGTTGCACTGTTCCATTATGCATGATTTTTGACTGCTTGTATCATGAAAATCTGCACAGTGCTCCATTAGTGATTTCCAGTGTTATGCCAAAGCTTGCAAGTGGTCATGTTATTAGGTTAAAGTACTAGATTTTGCATATTTATTATGCCTTACCACATTTATTACTTCTGATACTGGCCAAGCTGAATTTTGCATGCATTTGACCACCTACTTTGCATGACTTGTGTGTGATTGCACTACGAACATGGATAGCTAAACACCTCTAGACAGCTGGAGAGACGACTGGCTCTTTACTCACAATTTCTCTGTGGTTTTGATCCACTTTTTGAAAAAAGCTTATGGAACTCCTGCAGCAAAGCACTCTGGATCTATCAGACTGTCTCTACAAAATTAATCATTTTAAATAACTCAAACTATGTGACAAATTTCTTTATGGCATAAATTATTGTCTTTATTACAAAGGATTTGTTTTTACGCTAGGTAATTTAAAGAAGCTTTTCCCAGGAATTCCATCATCTATAAAAATAAAAATTATATCATCTGGTTTGCATGTCTCTATATTTGTTTGACTTCCGGGATGCACCATATTACCAACTTCCATGGAATACGTTCCGTTCTCAAATTACCAAAATCATCTTGCTGGCCTCGGGGATATTTACATTAGGAAAGAGACTTGTTACAAAAATCTGGAAGGTAGCTGGTGTGTTACAAAGACAAATACATCATTCATCACCTTTAGAAGAGAAAACAATAATTTACCTTTTCTACACTGGTTATTTTGCAAATCTTTGAATCATGGAATGATCACAATGAGTGATCAGGGGATGAAGATTAGAATATGGACAGCACAAATCAGAGCTGCCCAGAACCAGTCTTCCTCAGTGAGAAGTGAACAGGTGGACTTTTTTTTTTTTCTCAGTTGAAGGAGAATGTATGAAAGACAATTGTATTTCCTTCTGCTTGCCAAAGACTGGACATTGCTTTAAAAAACCATGGAGAACTGGCCATCCAATTCACCGGAGTGACAGCATCGGTGAGACCATGGCCGAAAGGAGAAAGTGTTTCTGACAGCCCTTTCCAGCCAACTCCTCTGGCTTTGCAGCTATGGCGAAACACCCTGGGACCTTCAGCAGG
>NW_010411117.1:121335-124134 GCF_000710305.1 Buceros rhinoceros silvestris | reverse complement strand
TCCTGACAGTCCCACTGCGCTGCTTGCTGAATCAGGCAGAGGTCTGGCCACGGGCATTTTTGTTTCGACACGGCAGCAGATGAACCTGCGATACTGCCACCATGGATGCCAAAAGCATAAATGCACCCACGAAGTGCTGAGACATCGTTGCGGCAGACTGTGGACGTGGAGGGCCATGAAACATGGATGCAACCCGTGGTACAGGCAGACCCTGAACCGCAGACTGGGGTGATATCACCACTGGTCTCAGAGTCCCTCTCCTGCCGCTGGCAGGGACAAGGTATGGCTGTGGTCTGGGCCAGGACAGCCATGCTTAGGTTGTCTTAAAAATGCTGGAGGCAAC
Source organism: Buceros rhinoceros silvestris (assembly GCF_000710305.1). Lineage (NCBI taxonomy): Eukaryota > Metazoa > Chordata > Aves > Bucerotiformes > Bucerotidae > Buceros > Buceros rhinoceros. Next base: position 123,791 of record NW_010411117.1, on the reverse strand, counting down.
CTCTGCTGGATATCGTGCCGGGGTTGTGTGTAGTTCACATGTACGTACAGCTCTTCTGCAGTCTCGTCTGTGTGGATACAGATGATGCAGGACATCACAGAAATAACAGGAATAATATTCAGTGTCTGAACAGACACTTTTGAAAGGCTTATTATGCTGAGATGCAGCTGAACCAAAACACTTTTTCCAAACAGTTTTGAAGATGCCAAGTGATTGACATCTGAAACTAAATCAAGAGCCATGCTTTGAAAGAAATCCGTCTTTTTTTCAAGAGGGGCCAAACAAAATCCCTGAATATCAGCTTACCAATCCATCTGCTGCCTCTGTTTGGGGCTATTCAAATCTATATCCAAAATTTTAGGCTTCATCTGATCTCTGATAATAGATTGTCAGCTCTGATGTTTCATCCTCATAAATTGCAGGCTGACACGCATTCTTTCTCAGGTAGTTCATTCATCTTAAAGTATTCTGTGCTTCTAATTTGTCATTTTTCTTCCTGCATCCCTGCTGACCAGAAATTACAGATGGTATCTCATCATGGGGCACCATAACAACAACAAAAGCCTCAACAAAATAATCAGAATCTGATCCTGAGTGATACTGAATGTCTTCAATTTTCACTGGTGCATGTGGGAGCAGAGAAGACCCAACATCTTACAGACAGCACCTCACAAGGTGCCAGGAGATCCCTGTTGTGGGTCTGGTTTCTGTTTCCCCATGAGGATTGATACATGCGTGTCCTGCTAGTCAATATTATCATGAACCCTTTTACTCTAATACCTCGAAACACCAGGCAATGAGGAAGGTGCCACCATGCTCAGTGCTGAACAAAGCAGAGGTGGCTTCAGCTCCGAAAGAACTTACTATAAAAGTATAAATCAAGGGACAAAGGGACACAGTAAGAATACATGAAAACAATGAAATAACACCGACAGCAGAAAAGGTTGAGGTCTCAGCAAAGCAGCAGCTTAACCATTACCAAGCTGAACCAGCTATTTTCAGTTTTTTCTTTTTCACTTTCCACTTAGCTGCAACTTTAAGAATTGGATTGATTTTCTGTATCATCATGCTATTTTTTCCTCTGGTAGCCAGGTTTTCAGATAACCCTGCTGAAGTTAAGGACGAGGTTAATAAAAGTGATCCAAATTTGAAGATATTGCCATTTTGAAAGGCAGACAGGGTGTGGATAACAAAATTAAGGGTTTACCTTATCTGTGAACTGACACGGAAAGAAAAGAGGTTCAAACTGTCCACAAACCTTTATGCACTTCTCCAAAACATCAGAGGATATCGTTCTTAAAACGATAACAAATTATGAGCATGTTTTTGTACCTGCGCCTGCAGTTACTGCAGAGCCACCGTCATCCCGTGTGCAGATGCAGTTAATGAGCTCCGCTGGCAATTACTGCAGCTGCGTGTGTACAGTCAGCACAGGAGAGCACCAGCTTCTTCATACGGGTGGGCTTCCCCTTTTCCAGTGTCTGCAGACACCTGTCCCTCCAGTCTTGCCCTTTGTGACACAGTAATGTGCAGAAGCTGAAATATTAAACTAATAATCCTCGGCATTATGTTTTTAAGGCATTGGGAGTCTTTTCTTTCATCTCTCACCAGATTTTTAACATTAAACAAGAGTATAAAGGCTACTGAAAAAATCTTTTCCTGGCACGAAGCCTATGGTAGGAGATGAGGGGTTGGCTGGAGAGGACACCCATTAACCCCCTTGCCGCCTCCCATCCAAAACCCCAGCGCACCAAAGGAGTTAAATCTGCTGCCTCCCTCCACTACACTGAAGAAAATAGATGTGATTTTCTTTACAAAAGAGCATTTCATTTAGGGAGAGAAAGAAAAAGGAAAGGCAGAGTTAACATAGCCATTATTCTCCATCTCAGGGAAAGCAAATCCTATTTTGCCTGTCATTACAGTAGGTAGAAAAATCCTTTCATCCAGTCATTAGTTGTAAACATTCCCGTGCCGCCTGGGACCAGGCCTCTGTTTCCCATCCCGTGCCGAAGCCATTTTCTAATACTAATGTTTTATACACACATCTCAGATACAATGCGAACTCCCCCAACCCCAAAGGCAATGGGGCATTCGTTTATACTAAATCAGAAGTGTCACCCTTGGCAACCTGCAGCACTGAAACATTTATTCGGCTTCACATTGCTGGCACTTAGAATTATTTCTTTCATGCCTGATAGCCGAATTACAATATGGCAGGTTTCCCCGGAGCCACTGGATCATTAGTGCCAGCTCACAACATACTTTCAACTGATATGGCATTTCATGTACAGCTGCCAATCAAGAGCTGGGGGATGCAAATGAGGGAGGGCCCATTGGTGTTCAATTACTGTACAGCGCGCGCCGTACAGCTCCGCTTAATGACTGGCAGTCGTTTTGCTGAGTGGAGGTAGAGCGGAGAACAGAGGCAGGGAATACCTCCGGGAAGCCGGGTCCGG
>NW_010411117.1:116508-121310 GCF_000710305.1 Buceros rhinoceros silvestris | reverse complement strand
AAGAGCGGAGAACAGAGGCAGGAATTCCCTCCGGGAAGCCGGTTGCGAGAGCAAGAAGTTTTTACATTTGATTTCCATATTTATTCTTGCCTTTTTTTCCCCCCCCTCTGTGTGTTTCTAAACCAGAGGCCGAAAAAATACTTAGCACAGCTTGTTTTACAAATACACAGCCTTGTCAGTTCAGTCAATCGCCAAGGCCACATCAGCAGAAGATTAGGCTTTTTATTTTATTTCCTTCCCCCTTCTCTTCGAAATATATGCCTCTTCTCAGAAAGACCCAAGATGTTTCAGCCTTGAGGGAGTTTTAAGCTCTATAGAATCCATTATTATAGTCCATTTTGGTGATTTTTTGCTGTCCTTTTCACACTTGAGAAATATGATGCCACCCTTTCCATAACACACATCTTACACCATTTGTGAGCTCCCTCTTGTCATGAAATACCTCTTGGAGGCCAACATCTGCAGGGGTCGGTCACAGAGAAGGATGAAAAACAACAGCAATCCTACAAAATCAGGACTTTTGCTTAATATATTTGTACATTACTGTGGGGATTCCGGCAGTCTGCAGACTCGCGGTGGTGGGTTCTGCAGGCATGTATCATGCCAGACAAACTGAATCAAACAACTGACAGAGTATGTATGACAGAAGGGTCAGGTTTTCTTCCCCCTGCCCCCTTCCCAATATCAAAGTTCAAGGAACTCAAGCTGGTACTCAGCAATTTCAAGTGGGTTTTACTTTGCATTTTAGCATCAGTCACACCAAAGTCTTCAAGTGAAACTTATAGTACATGAGAACAAAGAACCCCAAGCAAGCCATGCTTGTGTAACACTTGCAGAATAAACCTGTTTTGCTTTTAGCAGCTGCTGATGCACATTCTTCCATGGCTGAGCCTCTGACGTCATGCTCACGTGTAGCACCACCCTCTTGCACACTGTGTAGGAGAGCTGTTCTTAAGAGAAACACTGTCTAAACAGCTGATTGCTCAGTCTATGTCAAACAGTCACGGCTAAAATCACATTAGAGTGACATGGAGGGAGAGGAGGCAGCAAGAAACATGTCTGGAGTCCATTGACAGGTAGTTCAAATCCGTATAGCTCAAGGGTTTATTACTTACTCTCAACTGAAACCTCCTGGTCTCTGCCCAGAAGGTCCCTCTTGGTCCCCAGCGGCAGCTCGTGCCTCTGGGCTGCCCGGGGCCCTGCTGCCTCCAAGCACCCTGGAACCGTGCACAACCTTCCTTCCTTTAACAGCTTTGTGTTTTCAAAATATGGTCAACAGGAGACAGGACCAAGGCAGGCGTCATCTGTGAACCATAGGGAGGCTGGGGATGGGCTGATCTGCGTAGCTCTGGCCAGTGCTTGTGAGAGGGTATTGCAAAACGGTAACCCCAGCTGCCTGGCCCAGCGCAGCCTCCAGCTAGCAACACGGAGGTTTTCTACAGTCAGTTCTAGGCACCCAAACCAGCACAAGATAGTTTTGTTAGTATGTCTTTTGAGTTCAGAAAACATCAATTAACCTAAAAATTTTTTTTAAAAAACATGTAGTTCAACAAAGGAAACTTCCATTGAGGAAGGAGCGCTCGAGTCCACAGTGGATTTCCAGTCAAAACAAAACACCAAAGACAGAATGGTGAAAAGAAATGTTCGATTAAACTTTTTTTTTCTTGTATGGGGAAGTAGAAACGTTTTTTTTTTTTTTAATCCTATTTCAATGACTACCATTCCATAAACAGGGCTAGTGTAGTATTATGGGCAACAAGAATATACGCCTGGTCTGCCACAGCAACTCTGGGAATGCACATGAAGGTGATCAAGCTGTGGGACTGGGTATTTCATTACATTACTTTGCAGGAAATTAAGGACCTCTTATAAATGTCAAGAACAGTGAATATATACCTGTTAAAGTATAATTAAAAAATGAAGTAGTTCTTATGTCTGCATAGCAGCTACTTTTTAATGTTAATCACCGAGTTGCATTAAAATCCCTTAAAAACAGGAAATGATGTGAATGACTAAAGGCCTCTGTTGTTCTTTAGTTATTAAAGCACAGTAGAAGCCAATTAGACCGTTTCTCTCAATGCTAAGTAATAAAGTGGCATGCTCTCTTTTTCTGTAACCGGATTGCAATCTGCCACAGCATGCCACCACACAAAAACATCCCAGAAATCACTGGCACGGGGAGCCCGATCCCGCATTAATGAAAATTGTTTGCATGACCGCTACCAAGTTATGGTGGCCAAATGACAAGAACAAGTGTGAAGTGGAGGCAGGTGGGGGGCACATTGCTCACGTGTATGTAGCGTCTGAGATAGGCTTCTGCTTTGCTGGAGTTCCTCTCCCTACCTAATTTTTTTGCTGTTGAGGATACATGTCTGGCTTGGACCTACCCAAGCCGCTATTCCTACTGCGAACACTAAGGGAGCCACTGCTCTCTCCAGAACTGCAGTGGAAGCACTTCCTCCCGCTTGCAGAGCATCTCAGGAGGGCCCAAGAGTTGAGCCGCAGGAAGGAAAAGCCATTTATACTTGTCCCCGAAATTATCTTCTTAGTTTCAGTCTCCAAAGGTCACTTTAGGGAACCACAGTGGGCTGGAGGTTTGGAACCATGTGGTCGCTGTGATCTCGTGTGCATTTCACAGCCCGACACTGCAAGTTGTGCTACGAGATTTACACTGTCAGGGAACAGACAAAATGTTTCTGCACAATATTCCCTCCCACTTTCCTGCTATTTCCTGGACATCTCAATATACTCTCTTAGCACAACGATTTGCATAACGATACCATAAATGTGTTTAGGGGGAGGGAAAGAAAAGCAGAAACCAATATGGTAAATTCAATCAGACACATCTTTAACAATCCTTAAATGAATTTTTGAGAAGGAAATGCTCAGGTTATCCCCAGACAGAACCACAGTTGACTCACTAATATATTCTGTGCTTCTCTTCTTCCTGATATGTTGAAGGAGAGTTTTAGGGTGACATTACCAGCTGTCGTAGTACTCGTTTAACACCCCAGGCCTAATTAATTTTGCCACTCTAGGGGCTATCTTGGAAATAATATTCCATGATGCTGTCCACTTCTATCCTACATGAACTGGTTTCTCTGCCTATGGGGAAGTAAATGCTTTTCCTTTAAGGAAGGAGGCAAGACAATTTTTCCTGTTGCTTCTGGTTCATGGAAGGTGACGGTCAATGCCTCAATCTTTACAAGGTAATTTCAAAACTCAAACTTGGTCATACCTGACTGATAAGAAAGGTGCTTTATTGAATATACTTGTGTGTGACATACCCTGACACAGCAAAAAACAATAGAACAAAAAAATCCAGTGGTTTAATTATGGATGGAAATGCAGCTGAATGCCTGGAAGTTCCTGTCAGTAGCTACAGCCACAACAGGTTCACCATATCCAAACATACTCGACTGAGTAGAAGACAGAGGTTGGTGTATGGTCCAAAACCCACACTGAGGTCAGAATCCAATCTCAGTGATGTAATGACAGCATGATGCAGCTCTTACATAAGTCACACATGCACACAGGCTCTCACTGCGACTATTGATGCCACCCCTTGGGTCTAAAACTGGAACTACCACCCACACAAAAGAAAGTACTAGCAGCAGAAACAGCAAGTTTATCTGTGCTGTGGAGCACTCATTAGAGGCCAAGAGCTCAAATTTACTTATACAACCCTAAATTTTACCATAGGTCCCTGAACTAGACCGATTTATCCAATGCATAATTTTATGAAGCATATCAAGTAATATTTTCTAATTTATACTTATGTAGCAGTTCTTGTTCAGTGGGCTCGATATCCTACAGACTGTGCTATTGACAGCACTTCCCTTTAGTATTCGTTACCAACATAACAAGCCTTTCTCTGAATTGCAAAGTCAGGAGCTTAATTTTTAATGTACAACACTGTCCAGTACCGTTGTGTTTCTGTGAAAGGAGAAACGGTTGTTGGAAATGTGTCTCTTGCATCTTGATGACATTTTCATTGCAATTCGTAATTTTCAGGTTAAGAGACCTGAAAGGTCAAGGTCCAGAGACTACAAGTGAGCTGACTAGTTAGAGTGCGTACCGGACACGGCACAGACCGAGGTCCAGGTCTCCCTCCGCCTAAATCAGAGGATAGCCTAGTGCTGAGGGCGACCCCCCAAATGTAACTGCTGGGCCATTTTAACTTGTGCAGTAGTTCTTGCTCTTCTGTGTTCCCGCTATGGTTTTTTTAATGGTTTCACACACCAATGAGAAACAAATTACGAATGTGTAAAATCTTGAAGTTTTTCACAAAGCGCAGCTGTGGTTTCCTGGCCAGTCCTGCTGTCAATCGATCTGCACAGCCCAGCTTTTGGCTTTAGCACTGGTGCAGTGAAAACAGGGGTTCAGGATTCAAGGCTGAAGAGCAGCCGAGAGGCTCCTTTGCTTAGCCAATTCAGCATCCAGAATTGGAATTTAAAAGGTAATAAAATTCCCTCACACTTTATAAGCTTCTAAGCTTTAACCCCTCTCATGACACTCCCATTTAAATTGTTTGAATATGAAGCTAAAGTCTCTAATGCCTGCTAGACCTCTGGGATTACCAGTCACTTACATCACCCACCTTATAGCTGCTCTTCTGGCAAGGAACCTGCTTTTCGTTACCAAGAGATCAATAGGACTGGTTAGGACTATCCATGGGCCAACTTTGTCACTAATGTCAGAAACTAGACCCCACATCTCAACCAGCTTTATTGCAGTCACACGAGCCACTGACGGCTGGCATCGCCCAGCCCGGCGCTGCAATTCCCGTCACCCTGTTTGTT
>NW_010411117.1:100452-116491 GCF_000710305.1 Buceros rhinoceros silvestris | reverse complement strand
TGCGCGGCAGGGGAGCCACTGACGGCTGGCATCGCCCAGCCAGGCGCTGCAATTCCAGTCACCCTGTTTGTTGGGTTTTTTTAAGGAGCAAGGAAATGGCAATGGCAGACATGAAAATAAAAAGCAGCAGGTTTTATTCCCCTGGAATAAACACCACTCGATTGTAGATGACTTCCATCAGAGTCGAAGTGCACAGGCTGGGGCCGCAGAATGCGTGTAATTCGGGAGATGCAAGGAATGACACCTCTCGAACAGAGAGATTGCTGGTAAGTCAGAGGAGGTTAAAACCTGGGGAACACACCTTTAAATACTTTGTAGTTGAGAAAGAGGGGAGTGAGGATTTCTAAGTTTTCTGAGCAATGAAGACAGTGCAGAATTCCACTGAAAGATTTACTCCTAAAAATACTGAGGAATATTAAAGATTTCTGCTAGTACGTGTATTAACTTGGGTTGAGTTTTCCACAAGAGTATGAAGTTTTCAGAAGATTGAGTCATAGGAGAGGGATATGGGAAAGAGAGGACTCCTTATGCTAAATTTACTGTTATACAGAAATAATAATAGAACTCTTTGCTTTAAGGAATAGCAAAAAGATGACAAAAAAATTAGAAATTTGAGATCCAAGAAGACGGCTAAGAATATAATTAAAAATACGCAAACAGTCCACATATGCTGAACTATCATTTTATGTTTGTAGGTCAGAAGTTTATGTGTGCAGTATCATGAAATGAATGTGTGGGGAAAAATATATCACTCTCATGGTAATGTATGTAATGTTACCACTCTCATGGTAACTCTCTCATTGGTAATGTATTCAATAAATTGATCAGATTTATCCAGATAATAGAGTAGTAGTTAGACAATTGTAATCCTTAAAACTTCAGAAAACGCTTTCCTCTCTTCTCCCTTCCCGCAGTGTCTCTCTTTGTTACAAAGGCTGTTAAGACCAAATTTTCAGCAACGCACACAAGCAGAAAAATTACAAACGTTGCAAAACAGAGCTGCCTCTACCCTCCGTGTTAGCGGGTATGAAGATTGTGTTAAATTAATGCCTGAATCAATGGCCATTGTGTTGGGCATTTCACTGCTTTTTTTACTGCCTTTGTGCTTGTTGTATCCTGGAAGCTGTGCAAACAAATCAGGTGTGCAAATGAGATTGTAGTCAGGAAGATTTGGGTTTTTCTCTGTTACTTTATACTTTAATTTTTTTATGAGTCTCTTGTGTCTAGTTTTGTTTATAATGCCTTGTGGCAGATCCTATTTGTGACTTCTCATTTTAAAGCAGTTTTTGTATTTCATCTCTGTAGAATTCCCTCTGGAGGATGCTACCAAGGAGGCTAATCATGCCAACAAAGCCTACCCTAGTACAGGAACTCAGGAAAAGAAGCAGATTATGTTACTGCACATCTGCAAGAAAGTCAAATTCACCTGGGCTGCCACAATACATGTCCCTCTTTTTTTTTCTTTTTTTCTTTTCTCTCCCCAGAATGGATGGAAATGATTCACAGTCACTCATGTTGCACATCGGTACTTTCCTTGACACGTAGAATGAGAGAATCAGCGAGCAGTCTTGGAGCAGGAAACTGAAACAGTGCTTTATGCACTTTTTGCCACAGCCCAGAGTCTGTTTCTGTTGAACTGTCCAGCAAGCTGGCAGTGCCAATCATGAGGCATCACACCCCAAAACTGTCAACAGATCAAATAACTGCTTGAACACAGCAAAACGCACACCAGGATTCTAATATTCTTGTATTAAAGGATATGAAACATTTTCTTGTAACATGACAAAAATTGTCCATTTATTCCGTATGAGCCAGAGACTGAAAGGACAAAACCTGATTTGACACTTGGATCTGTTTTGCCAATAGTTACAGGGCAATTTAAATGTCTCTTGGGTATTTGAGCTTTGACATGAAATTATAGCAGTGATCTCACTGCCATCTTCAAAACAAGGAGCACCAACAGCTAAGGAAGCCCTGTGGTCTGGGGAACGAGAGTCCACTTACAACAAGAGATTTAGGGTCTATTCTTCATCCCCCAAGTGATTTCTAGCAAGCCCCCTGCGAATCACTTGGTCTCCTGTGCTGCTGCCCACTCTCTCTCTGCCTTGCTGTTAGGCTCGGAGCTCGTTAGGGCAAGGACTGTTTTCTTTTGCCAGCTTTCTAGGAGGCTACTGCAATACAAAAAAATATTGGCTTGCCTCAAAAATGTTTGCAAACTTCTTAGGATGTATGAATCAGAAATATCGAAGTGTGATTGAGAATTAGCAATGGGTTGGAGGTGATGATATGAAGAAACTTAGGGGTCCTTCATAAGTACGTAGCTATTCTCTATTCTAAGCATCAGATAGCTCCCTTTTCATGTCAGTACCAAGAAAAAAGAAGATAAAATAATTTCCCCTGAAGGACAGCCTACTGAAAAAGTGTCATTCGTTCTTGACCCAGCCTCTAAACTCAGGCTTACTGGCAAAATGGTAGAGGAGTTAGCATATCATCTTGGGGTGTGCAGCAGTGCAGAAGAATTTGACAGCCTCCTGGATGAGTTCTCTATTTACCAACTCTTCGATGCTGACAGTGTTATGAAAGGGCCAGTAAACACAGCAGTGCTCTAGTTCTGGGGCACTGTTCTTGGCAAGATGCAGGCACTGGGGCTGATTTTTTTGTTTAGTTAGACTCATGTTGATTCTTTCGTGCCTGCCTAACTCAAAGAGGCAGAGCCTCAAAGACTTCTTGCAAAAATGTGAAAGACCAACTTATAATAGTGTCTAAAGAGCCACTCCTGCCAAAAATGTGTGTATTCAATGAGTTTCTTAGCTGGATCAAATGGAAAAGCTTTATGCTGGCTTACAGCAGTGGAGTATCTGGTCTATCAACTTTTCTTTACTACAGAAGTTTGATATTGTGATATCAATTAGCTTATGCCTTAAAGGAAATGTTCATTGTTTAAAAAAAAGAAAAAAGCATTCATATCTTGATATGGCTCAATCCATCCAGGAATCTGATTTAAAAGACAAGCAAGCAGCTCAATCCAAGTATGTGCATGCCTCTCTTCTACAGGACAAGAACCTACACTTGAACAGCTACTGATCTCCTCATGCAACTCTTATAGACAACAAGGTGCAAAAGAAGAAGTGGTTTAATAATATAGAATATGTTATCTGTAATGTCAATATTCAACAAAATATTAAAATAACTATCCAAATTCTCAAATCTCAGTTCTAATTTTACAACAGGCTGAACCTAAATACTAGTAATTACTACAACTATACTTAGTTTAGCAGTTCAGGTTTCCTCTAGAACTAAAGGAGAAAAGTTGTTTCTTAACTGAAGCGCGCTGAAGGTTTAGACCTTGCTCTCCTGGTTGCAGAGAGAGCCTAAACTCTAACTCAAGGACCTAGATTAAGGCATGGATGACTCCCATCTGGTGCCAAAACAATCCCATGGTGTTTTTGACCCCAGGCTGGTCGTGTTTCAGCCGCACATGCCGTGACATGACTAGGTGAAGACCCACTTGACCAGCTGTAGGATGAACGTTTGCGTGCTTGAAGTTAATCAGATATGCAAGTGTTTGCCAGACTGAGCTCTATGTTTGAAAACGGCTTCAAAATCTATGAGTAGGAGGGGTAACATACAAGCGTAACTTATTTCACTTACTATTGCAAACTAACTGATCTAATAACTCATAGCATAATAATTCAGGATCTAGTTAGTCTGGGATGAGATAAAAAAAATCGGAAGCATATGGAGCATAGCTTTTAATTGCTCTAAGCCTCCCTCCCAGTCTTTTAGCGCTCTGAACTGTCTATTAATAAGTGACCAGAAAATAGAAAGAGGGACTATATTTAAAGACATTTCTAACAATGTTTAGACCTTGGCATGATGGCTATCTTAAATTTGCCAAACGAAGCTTCTAAATAAAATATTTCTCATTCAGAGTCTTCACAAATTTGCAGATGTTTGTGAAGACGAATACAAGTTTGTGACGCTCCTGACACGCTATCAATTTGTCAGCCTATCCTTTTGCACTTTGCAGCAGCAAATATGGCTTTGTGTAGCAACAGAAGGACCATCTTTCATTTCAGCTGAAGGCCACATTCTGCAGTTCAGTCAAATGTTTTAGACAAATGCTCTTCATAAAATAAGGCAAATGTGTCTTTTTTTTTGGTTTATAGGAGGTCAGCCGTTATTCTCTGTCAATGGATTATTATCAAAGATAAAACCTTAACAAGCATTTTCTTTTTCTACATAAAATAAGGCAAATGTGTTTTTTTTTTTGGTTTATAGGAGGTCAGCCGTTATTCTCTGTCAATGGATTATTATCAAAGATAAAACCTTAACAAGCATTTTCTTTTTCTACTCATTTTTAGGGTCATATTACAATCCATTGAAGTTTTGTGAATCCAAAGAAAAAAAATCAGCGACAGGACTCACCATCTGTTGCATAATGAAAGAGACATGTGAATAATAGAACGTCAGTTGAAAGGGTTGCAAGTGATCAAATGTTGTTCAGCACCTCAATAATATTTCCTCAGAAAAAAGGCTTGCTTCAGATATTTCAGCATTGCAAGTTTCTGTTTGTTTGTTTTGTTGTTGATTTTATGTCTGGGAGTGGAATATAATATATCTTACATTATATAAATACACGTATATGGTTGTGGTTTCTTAAAAGTGGCAATTGATGGAGATAGCAACAACAACCACAGATATGGACAGCTGCTCCCCTTGCTTTTGAAGCTCAGGAGCTACGGGGAACATACACATACAGCCCATTTTTACACATGTGGGGTTGAATTCTTAACACAATCCTATCTTACTAGTGTTCTTTCTTTGACATTAATAAAGGACTGCAAGTTGATCATTCAAAATACTCCAAAATAAAGGGCAGACCTGAACAGCTTTAAGGCCAAAATGGTTTTCCCAGATGCTTTTTCAATTTTGGAATAAAGAAGAATACGAAGTGCTTTAATATTTGATAAACCCATCACCTGATGGAAAGCCACTCTCCTGTTCTGAATCCACAAACTATGCTTTACCAGATATCCCTTTATCCCTTAAGGCTACTGCAGAAGTGTTTTCTGTGATGCTCTCTCAGAACAAGAATTGAGGTTATGAGTCATAACTATCATTCCTAAGATATCAGAGAGCTGATCAAAAAATAGATAATACTAAATACCTGTGTAAATAGCACCATGGTCCGTTGAAAAAGATGCCACGTTTCAGTTGCTGTCGACCCGTCTTTTATCTAGCTACCAGCGTGTCTTTCCAAACTTGCTCTCTCAAACCATATTGTGCAAGTACATACTAAATAACTTTTCCACAGATTTAAATCATAGCGTTTATAGTCCCATCAGAAACAAATCTGAACAATGGAGATACCAAAATATGGATGTAGTTAGGAATGACTCACTGCATCTATCTATCTATATCTAGACCTCAAATGTTTCCTTTCCACGTTCCAAACATTTCTGTCCTCAACCATTTTACAAGAAGATGCACCCATCTGCAGAGCATTCAGTGCTAAAATCTGTCCTTCATACAGTAGTCAGGTTTTATTTATATTAAACACTTGTTACTAATTCTCACTTTCCTTCTGTAGAAACCTTGATAAGGAAAAACCCTTCCCCTTGAATATTCAATCATTCAAATTAACAGGCATTTTCTTGGAATGTTGTTTTCCCCCCCATGAGTACCAGCAGATCAGAAGTTCACAGAAGTATTCTGGTGCAATTTGTAGATCAACTGCACAGAACAAGCGTGCCGAGCTACATTTCTAATGGCTTACAATTGAAATGCTACATTTTCATTTTCGACTGACAATGAAAAACACCACGTAATATTCTAAGGCCAAAAATTATTGCTGGAACTTATGAGCAAGTCATTTCCTAACAGCTTTGTTCCCTGAACACTGGCTTATCAAAAGTGCCCAGGATTTTATTGACGTGAACCATTCTAATGAAAAGGAGCATTTGACGAACAGGCATGGCTGCAAACTCAATTCCACCCCCCTTCTTTCCAACGGGTTTCGTCAGTGAAATAACCAAAAGCACCCAGGTGACCACAGATGAAAATATCAGAGTAAGAGCTCTTTAGGATGACTTGGACTTCTTTTTTCTTTTCTCTCTCTTTTATTTTTTTAAAATTGTTCTTAAATTAGTCTCCTAAATATGGTTGAAGGCATCTGATTTCTCTTCAGAAACACTGAGCGGAACACGTGCAAGTTGTGTATGTCCTCAAACTATCTGCTCCAATTTTTTAAAGTTCTTAAGAAATAACATTTTAATGCCAAATTCTGATGTTCCATATGTTGCAAGTGAGCTTACCAATTATTACTGTTTTATTAGATTTAGTTGCCTCTTTGATCTCTTATAACACTCTGCACTCAATATCTTTTTCTCCGATCCAGATGCTCAGAGTTTCACCCTACTAATACAGTTGTAGTTCTATTACTTGGAATTTCTGTACTTTTGATCTCACTGGTAGAGACAGAGACATAATTGCACTAACAGCTCAGGCTGACTGCCAGTATCAGTGGTAAATAACACGGAATGACTCACAGTTTCACAGTTATAACGTGGTTTACGCATTTTGGTATGCAGCTGCCCAACAGACTTTGCCAGAAAGTGTACACAAGTGCCAGATCTCTCAGGGCTTTTTCGTGAAGAGCAGGAATCTGTGAGTTAATCAGCATTGGCCCTTCCTCTGGCAAAGAGCTGAGATCAAGACAGGAAAGACTATTGCAAAATGAGTTTCCTTTTCAAACATATTTTTAAAAAAATGAAAAAGTCATCCACTTGAGACCCAGCTTTGGGTGCAGTAGATGGATGTGACATTGACACATCCAGTTCTCGTTTGAGCAGTTTAGGGTTCAGCCTTTGATTTGTCCATCAGAAGAGGGATGAGAACCCCTTGGTTCTTCCATGCTCTCCTTCAGCATGTGTGGGGCAGCACAGTGTGGGGCAGCAGGCTGGAAAGCGAAGCGCCAAGGCGCCGGGTGGGCACGGCCCGCTCCCAGAGCCAGCCACCTGGTGCTGGCCGCGTGTTTTAACCACCTCCCCAAGCTTCCTGCTGCTGTATTCTTCACTGCTGCCTCTGTGCCCTTCTGCAGAGCTCACTGAACGTGAGCCTCTCTTGAATTGGTTCTCAGATCACAGACTAAACAGAAATCCACAGGGCTGTGTGCTGACGTGGAAGTGCGGTGTATACGCAGTGCACAGCCCCTGCCGTGAGAATCACCAGCTCTCGCTGCGCTCTGGACTTGCCCTCCCCTATTGCTTTCTCAGTGTAGCTTAAACACTGATGGGAAAATCTGGGACCTTTATCAACAAGCCCTTTTTAAACCTAAACTATCCCATCAACTCCTAAAGAAAGTGAACATGCATGTCATAACTCCTTAAGAGACATTTGCAGCAAGATAAAACATTAAAAAAAGAAAGAATTTATGTGACTAGTGTTTATAATATCCATTTCAACAATGTTGTCAATTAAATATTATGATGATCTCTAAAGAGAGATGCTATCTCTGCTTTTTCCAAAGCAGCAAAAACACACGTGCTAATGCAGTACAAGGGACTCTAAGTTTATGACCAGCAACAGCTGTATTGTAACTTCCAAAGATAACTCAAATCTCATGCATCAGGGTATAAAGGACATCACTGTGATGGCCAGGGAGGACTTCTTTTTCGGATATAGAACCCTGAATAATAAGCTAGGTGTACTATGAGGGTAGGACGAAGCTGTCACGTTATGAAGCAATAGTTACAGGCCTCCTGATAGAGAAGTTTTGTGAAACAATTGCAAAATTCAGTATTTCCCTGTGAGATTTACTGCACACCTGTGTGTTCCTACAGGTACACGCTCACATTCTGCACCGAGAGATACAGAAAATACATTACACAACATTAGGAGGACTGTTAAACCCCCTCTACAGTGTTTAAATGAGGGTATAATTATATGTACACAATCCATGAATTATTTTTATATATCTGTACAGATAATGTGTGTGCATATACATGTGTCTGCGTGTTATAAAATGCACATACTGGTTATTAGATACAGGCCTCTCTAAGTAAGCATTACAGAAAGTTTGATGGAGCAGCCTAGTAAGCAGTTTGTATTTTGTGATGTATCTTACAACCCATTTCTCTGCACTTTTCAGCTTGCTGATAGCCAGCGATGACCAGGTTAATTAAAACCGGTCCAAAAACCCCAGGTGCTTGCTGGAGGGCAGAAGCGTAGCGAGAGCCTGCCCTTGCTGGCACTGCTCTGCTGCTCGGTGGCCCACGCCACTCGCTACAGAGCAGCAGCGGGAAGGGGAGTTTTCCTTCCAAGGGATTCACAAGCACAATAAGATATTTACTGTATTTATCACAGAGATCAAACCCACACACAGATGTCACATTGCTTGAATTCCATCAGTAGATCAGACAAGCAGTCTCTGGAAAGAGGACATTGCAGCCGGAAAGTTCAGAGCGTGCAGGCGTTGGAGGGCCATTCCCGCTCCGATTTCTGTCATGCACCCTGAGCCTTTGTTGTCTCTGCAATGCTGATAAATCAATCCATCAAAAAATTTCCTCAGTGAAACTCAATCAAGAAAGGTCATGTCAGCGGGAGAGGAACAGATTAAATTAGCATCAAATTAGACATGGAAAGTGAGTTCTGTCAAAATCATCACAGCGCTCAGCACAATTAGAATATGTTAATTATGCATTTCATTAAGGTAGTGCTCTTTGAATGCGAGATGAAATGTCAGTGGTGTAGGCATCCGAAAAAAGGAAGATTGCCAGGCACAACTTTCTCTAGACAATGTGTGACACCTTCATTAACATCAAGAATCACAAGTCTGTCTTGACTTTTTTGTAAAGTATTAAACCGTTAACTGTTTGCTGGCACTCGGAGGAGGGAGAGCCATCCGCATCTCCCCTCACCCAGCTCCGCCACCAGCTTTCTTGCCCTGCCAGGAGCCCTGGGACTGCTGCAAGTGTCCGGTGGGTGCTGCAAAGGTAGCTGTGAATTAATGAAGCCGTTGGTGGATGTGCTGAGGCTAACGCGG
The DNA here is from genome assembly GCF_000710305.1 of Buceros rhinoceros silvestris. Classification (NCBI taxonomy): domain Eukaryota; kingdom Metazoa; phylum Chordata; class Aves; order Bucerotiformes; family Bucerotidae; genus Buceros; species Buceros rhinoceros. The sequence goes on along the minus strand of NW_010411117.1, from coordinate 107,445 downwards.
CTGCCCTACGGGCACAGCGCTGGTGGGGGTGCCTCGTGGCTGAACTGCTGTCGGGAAGAGGGGGTAAGATAAGGAAAGCCAGAGGGAGGGATGGAAGGAGGGGAAAGGGTGGAACAATTTTATTTTGCCTCTGGTTGCAAGATATAATCAACCTAAAGGGGAGCAAGAGAGAGAAGGAAAAAAAAAAAAAGAGCAGAGAGATTTGCAAACCTACATTTGACAAACCCTAATTTGGAAAATTATTTTGTATATCAAACATCTTTGATTCCTAATGATGAGCTGTTTTTCAAAGAGAAAAATGATCCCTGGTGAGCTTGGGAGGGAACTGTAGCTTCATAAAATACCACTTATAGGCTTTATTAGATGCACTATCAGATATTAGGTTCAGGAAGGATTAAGAAAAATTACATACTTTCTAGAAACGTGAGAAAACCTGCCAACTTCTGGTGGCTTGGTGTGAGCCTCCTGTGCTCTCTTGGGGTCCGTGGGTGGGGACAAGTTATGGGCAGCTGAGCTTTCTAATGATCACCTCACTTGAATTTCCTTGCCTAAAACGAGAATATCAAAGCCAGTAGCTTTGATATTGTGCCCATTTTCTCTGAAAGGAAGAGGCAGTGGCTTGCAGAGCAAGTGTAAGATAAGCTACATGGTACTGAGAAGTTACCGTCCTCTGGTGCACCTCAACTCCACAACTCGGTGAGCTTGTGTTGTCCTACTGCCACAGATAGCAACAGGGACAAAAATGGGACTGCTCTGCACAAAAGAAGTCTGCAAGTGTGTGTCAAAATCCAAGACTTTAGTTTTAAGCCACTTTAGAAATTAAAAAAAAAACAAAAAACAAAAAACAACCTCACTTTGAAAGTGCTAATTTCCTTCCTGGCACCTCTCACCTTTCTGTTACTTCCAAGGATTGGTGAGCATCACCACGCTGCGATGTTCCTAGTCACAGAGCAATACCTCGAGTCTAATGCAGCGTCAGCCCGAAATACCATTCCACCGAAAAGCGTGTTGTGTGAAATGGATTTTATCTGTACAGAGGTGCTCTGCACAGGGTGTGCGGTACACCCGGTAAATGGGTGTGCAAACACACCCGTTTGTTGATACGGATGCCAAACAGGCAGTTGTGTGCGCACTTGAGTACTTGTAGAAACAATCACACATTGTTCGTGAACATTGCCACGTCTAACCTGTCCCTTGGCTATTTGCTTCTCTCCCTGGTGACAAACTTCACTTTGCTGATGGTGTTTAAAACACCAGAGGACTGAGAAAGTGGTTACTGTGAACAAGAGAAATTTCAGCATGTTTTTAACGAGCTTTTCTTCGATTTATAGTAGCTTTTGAAAATCCTGCCTGAAAATCCGAAGTTGCCAAATCTCCTCCCCAAAGATACATACTGTAGCTTCCAATGCCCTCAGGACTCCATTTTAATATAAGAGGTTCCAGTATAGTCAAAAAATGCCTGTGAGTGAGTAGGAGCCAGAGTCTACTTCAGCACACTTGGCTGGCCTTTCGACTTTCTGAAATCTCTGTTTTCACTGGAGCTAGAAAAAAGAGATTTTTATCATTTGAGAGAAAAACTCAAGTCCCAGAGCAAACAAGCTTTAAGATTATGTTAGTTCTGCTCACTAGCTCAGAGACAAGAGGACTAAAGATGAACCAACAGGGGATTTAGTCCTCCCGAACGCAGCAGCGTGTGCACGCAGAGCCCTGCCTCGCCTCCCGAGCGGGAGCACCGCTGTCCCGTTTGCAAGAGCAATGGGAGATGACTTAAAGGTAACGAACGTTACATCATCAGACGTAACAACATGCACATCACTGCTGTATCCATAGGTGCTGCCGCTGCTTCCTGAGCTCGCCGATCCACAAGGCACATCAGCTGTTCTCCCCTGACCTCACCACATCCCACCTTGCCCACAAGCACTTTGATCTTTATCAAGAACCTCAGGAAAATTCATGGCACAAGGCAGAAAACTGACTCTGACCTAAGGACAGCTACCTCGTAACAGCATCTTTCGATTTCCTTTGTGTCAGGGCTTAACAGTTTGATAATTACAGGCCAAACCTAGTTATGATACAGCTTCACTGAAGACAGTGACATGAGTTCCGGAATAAAGATGATGTGAGTAGAGTATGTTTCATTCAGTGTCCAAATCATCACCATTATCATCCATTTTGGGCTGACTCAAAGAAAAAAGTTACTCTTTCATTTTCACGAGCTTGTCTGCTTTGATTCCTATGAGTCCTATTAGTCCTGAGATTAAGTGTGTGTGTTTAGTTTAGAGTTATTTATTTAAGATGTAGCTGTAAAGTTTTCTTCAGAGTGAGAATTCAGTGTTAATTCCAGAAAACATCATCATTAAGTACCGTGACAGAATACTTTCTGGGGTCTGGGGGCAAACTGCATTTTGCCATCTGTACGCTATTGGTCTCCAAGCCTTTCACCCACCCTTGGCTTGACGCTTCTTTTGTAGTAATAGGGATCTGATCACACGCTCTGTCATCATCGCCATGGCAGTACGACTGCTGGGGTTATAGGGCTATATATTAGCATAACTGAATGGTGAATCATGCTCATTTATTTCTACTTCCCTTCATGATAGGTGGAAAAATAGAAAGCTAAAATAAGTTTCAACCATGTTCCCTCAAAAATTAGCTTGCTACCTTTAACGCAGACTGGAATCAGAGTTCCTTTCTGATGGAATCAAACCTGAACCTGCCACCTATCCTGAGGAAGGATAGTTTTTGCAAGAAAGAGATGGGCCATTTCATCCATATAATGATTTCTATGAAAGGCAACCAGCTAAACGTATATCCACGGGTGCCCCACTCGGAGGCGTTCAGTAGGTAGCAGTGAACTGAATCAGAGCATTTGCTTTGTACAGCTTAATCGACTTTATTCCCAACCTTGGAAAGTAAGTTTGGAAGCCAGACAGTATGGAAAATACTGCTTATACTGAAAGGAGATGTGAATGGTATGGATATTAGCTCTTAGTAGCTGTTTTGTTTTGTGGCATGAACAATTTACCACCTTACAGTTACAAATGTTCATACCTCATTGAGTTAACTTAGAAGTTAACGTGGAAGATTTAATTGTTGCTCTAGACATTTTTTTGTCTTCATTTTTTTAATCTCTGAAAAAAAATCAATGAAAATTTGTATTTGTCATTTAAAAGTGCATAGGAAATGCCACAAGAATTTAATGTTTTGTTTCATATTACAAGTATTCATTTTACTGTGATTTTAACAATGGCAGGATTTTTTCCTCCAAACCTACCCTGAACCCATTCTGCCAAAAAGCAATTGAAAACCAGAAACCTCTAGTAATGTTATTAGATGATAATACTTGAAAGTACAGTTTCAATCCAAACAAACAGAAAAAAATTAACCAATTTTGTAAAAACAATTTTGGATAAATACTAACTTGGCTGTTTGAAAATAAACATAGTGTCTCAAATTTAATTTCTATTGGGGAGAAGCCTCTTAAATTTCTTGTGTTCCTGGCAGAAAACTGTTGTCTGTTCCTCATCCTTCCAGCCACTACATGGCATTGTACAAAAGGAAGAGAGACATGCCCTCTGCTCTTTGGATTTTACAATCTGGTTATATGTGACATGCATGACAGAGGGAGATGCCACTGCATGAGTTAGAGGGAGAGATGCAAAGTGTTCAGAAGATCCAGAGAGAGATTTACATGTCTAAATAGTTATTTTAAGAAAACATCTCATTCGCTTACACAAGCATGGCAGTCCTCTAAATTCAGCAAACTGCTCTGTCCTACAGCGAAATAAATGACAGGAGAATTTAAATCAGAACAACCATAAATGGTCGATCAGAGTTTAAGGAAAATCCACTGGTGCTCGGTAAGAGCAGGGCTGCGGATGGCCAGAGCCCACGGGCGGCTGTGGCGGTTGGGACATGCACCTGCGGGAGCGGCACACGCTGCAACACACAACTGCTACTGCCCTCAGCAGCAAGAACACCCCGGACACTGCAAATCAGTGAGTGACCTGAGGACAGTTCTTATCCCAGAGAGCTCCTAATTTAGCATAAAGCCAACCGCACGCTGAGCAAACAGCAAGGGGAGTAGTAGGTAACAGGCCAAAGGGGAATGTTGGTGTAAGTCTTTTCTGGGCCAGGATCAGAGCAGCCACAGGTGACTGACAAACGCTGCGGAGCCCCTGTCACTCTAAATGCATAGGGGAAGCTGATAAAAAATAACAGCAACAAACAACAGGTTTCTGGTATGACTCAGGCACCATGACTGAAGATGTCCCAGAATGCAGCACGATACTGAGAACGAAGCTTTGTGTTGAACCCAGATGGCAAACAGAGCCCTGGGTGAATTTATCAGTTGCACCCAACTGGATTCACCAAAATCATTGTCTTAACATTTGTGAAACAGACCCTTGCTCAAAGCCAGCCTCCACTCTGCTGTTTTTCCTTTATCAGCAGAAAAATCGCAAGGCTCCGGCACAATTGCAGTAATTGTGGATGCAGGCAAAGGATCCGTCTGCAGGGAGGGATGTCTCTTAAGTTGCCTTGTTAAATGCAAGACTTGGAACAGATCTCCTCATTTCAGACCTTGACCACTGAGAGTCAGAGCAGACCAGAGCCGAGTTCAGGAGAACAATTACCTCCGTGGTGCTTTCATGCTACACTTACCACATGTCTCTCTACTCACAAAAGCATCTGCTTTTTACAACAGCGCTGGAGCAAATTGCTATGCCTTTGTTGCCAGGCAAACTCTCTGCACTATTTTCTCCCTTGCAAGTCTCTCCAGTCTCCAGGCTGCTGGTGTATTAGGATGCACTCTTAAATCAAGAGCGACTTCTTTCAAAGCTGATCCACGAACAGCCCAGAGTTCACAGCACTCCAAGCCGCGGTAGATGCTTGTTTCTTTGAGCCGTGTTTCTGTTTGGTTACACAAAGGAGGCTTTAAAGTTTCTCATGCAGCTATTCAATCCCCTCCATGAGGAGAACATTCCTGTTAATGAATTATTTTGTCAATCCCTTCTCTTACAGAAGTGCTGGCAAGGTTCAGATACTGATGGAGGACACTGGAGCTGTCTGATTTTTTTCCTTGTTTGAAAACTTGTTTTCCCCCTTTTGCAGTGGAAATTAGATTTTTAACTAAGGCAATCTCACAGTAGAAAGGTATCTGCTTGCTGTAGAATTTTTTTTACTTTTTATCAAAGGCCCCAAACATTCAAATCTCAGAATCCTGGCATTGAGAAAAAAGATAAATTCTCTGACAAATAAAATGTTTTCATTGGAGATTCTAATAAATCCTTTTTTGGTAAAAAATGACAACAGAAATTAAAACCATTTTCAAATTAATGAAACAAACCCTCAGAGCAGAAAAAATACCTAACTACCTGACAAGAAAGTAAATACAAACATATTCACTTACTGAGCTAGTTTAAAGCTAAGAAAAGGGCTTTGTACAGCTTTTAAACATACAGAGTTGTTTGGTTGTCTAGTTGAACGAGCCACCTAATCTCATCCATTAATATCCTTATGTGCCACAAACACACTAATTAACATTCACATAAATGAGCTGCATTGCTTTGTCAAACATAAACATGCAAACACCCCTCCAGGCATGCACACAATATACCATTTCTAAACTCTGTCTTTGCAATAAAATTTCCCTATAATCTAGCTTGATTTTATATATATGCTTCAAAAGGGCAGTTAATCCTGTTTTGAAGAAAAGAAAGCACTCAGGAGTGCACTTGAGAAATTGTTATGAGCTTCCATCACCTTCACAACTAGGAGCTGTGTCTTATTTTAATATAATGTTATTATTTTACTGCTAAATTTGGTCAACATAAATATCCAGCTAAATATGCTTTCTCAGCTGGAGTAAGAAGCTGGCTCTCACGTAGGAATGCCTACAGACAGCAGTCAAAGCATCTCTCAGTATTTTTGAGAAGCCGAACATGTCAAGTTCTTTAAACTTCACAGCAGAAGGCTGGATTTCCAGCCTTCGGGTCATTTCTGCTGGGCCTCTCTCACTTTTCTTCAGAATATTTCCGCGTTCTCTTGAAACATGGACATTTCACATTGTGACTCAATTAAAGCTGCATATAAGAATACAATCATTTCTTTCTTTGCTTTATTTAGTTTAACCTGGGGTTTTTTGTTAGATTAATTTATTATTAGTTTTATTTATACGGAATAGGTTTATCCCTGCAGCGCTGCACTGTGAGCTCAGGTGAGGTGCCTGTCTAGACACTTGTGTCTTAGAGTAGGTGTAACCCACAGCTATCATCTATATGCTGTGTTCCCACAGCGTTTTCTTTATACCTGACTGTATTAAAATTAATTCTGTTGGACTGAAAATCCTTAACCTGCAGATTCATTTTGCTCCTTTGCAGCAACTTTTTCTCCTTGTTATTCACTGCTCCATCAGGTCCCATGTCACCTTGCAGCCTTCACCAAGTGTATTTTACATCTTTGCTTAGATCATTGGTACACATATTATATAGCCAATACAATTTAGACAGAAGCAGCATTTCAGTGGTATCTCCTATTAACAGTGCACTGGTGAGCCAGCGTATAAAACATCTGACACATGTTTAAATACCTAATGAGACAAAACATCAGGTGAACTAAGTCAAGTACCCTGGAGAAATCCAGGTATATCATCCCGTTACCTTTAAGTAGATGTGTAATCCTATCAAAAAGATAAGATGTTTATTTGACACGATTTATATTCCTTGGAACTCTGCTGGCTCTCATTAATTGTTCGTTACCTTCTAATTCTTTGTTAATAGAGGTCTGGGTTAATCATTGTGTTTTATCCAGATCAGACTAAGTGGTCTGTTGTTCCCTGAGTCATCCCTGTAACCTTTTTGAAATGCAGCTTACAGGTTGGTAATCTCTAAGGGATGTTTGTGATCCTTACAAGAATGATTTCATGTAGTAAAACGTCAAAAGTGAAATCTTGTTCCTACAGAAGTAGATGGTAAAACTCTGATTGGGTTCAGC
>NW_010411117.1:98605-100367 GCF_000710305.1 Buceros rhinoceros silvestris | reverse complement strand
AGCAGCGAAAAATATTTCATTGAAAAGTGAAAACTGGAAAGCTAAAAAAAAAAAACTGAAAATGAACGCTAAATTTAGCTTAACTCTGAAAAAGAACACTAAATGGCAAGTGTTATTTGCCTCAAGATCTTTCCAGGTGTGATATAAAATGTCAAAATTTTTGTGGAAAGCAGAATAAAAGTAAAAATTCCAATTCCTCACTGAAAAATGCTTTACATGGGAAATTTTCAATCAGCAAAATTTATACTACTGTCTCTGACTTCTGCTACCACAATTCTTGTTTGAACAGTCTTGCAGTTGCCACACAGCAATAGCAACCTGCAGAGATGAGGTTTACACCAGATGGGGGCCATAATTACCACATTAATTGATTCCCCCTTTAACTTCTCAGCAGCAGTTTGAGTTACTTACAGGTAATTTTTGAGGTAAGCAAATTATGCAATTGATACAGGAACGTTACCTTATCCTGTATTGAAGGAGAGGCAGTTTATCTGACTAAAAGGTGATTGGCTTCAAAGTGATCTTAATTTTGTAGAAATCCATAAGTACAGTCTTGTTTTGCATGTTTACTGCTCACCTCCTTAATACCCACGAGGTACTTGATACCCTGTAGCTCTGGATCTTACAGCCTCCCAAGGCATTTTTGCTACGTGAGCACTGTTTGTCGTCAGATAAAACTCACCCATAACTGCCATTACCGGCTCGCTGAAACAGAATAAAACTGTAGCTCTGGATCTTACAGCCTCCCAAGGCATTTTTGCTACGTGAGCACTGTTTGTCGTCAGATAAAACTCACCCATAACTGCCATTACCGGCTCGCTGAATCAGAATAGAAGGTAATTTGGAGCACAACAAAAAAAGACAGTACTTATTTTTAATCCTAGTCTGCATACAAGAAATAGAAAAAAGGAGGAGGCTGAAGTGGTTACTGAAGAGAAATTAGAACAGCCTGAACGATAGTTTTAAACATGTTACACACTCGAGCGTCCAGCTTTCGTAATTCTGTGCTGTATATTCTCAGACTGCTGGAAGAGCAAACTGGAAGAAGATACATGCCACCCATAGATGTTTCTATATATTTAAGCAAATTTCTATCTGTAGACGTGTATATATATACGTGTGTATATTACACACACATGGTTTTGGATGAGGATTTGTGTTAGCTAACACCGGGATCACCTTCAAAATATCTCTGCGGAAAAACATCTGTGCTTGCTATTGCAGATAGTCAGACACCTGAGAGAGCATAAATTCCCCTGAATAGATGTATTGTTTTAACATTTATTTCCTCACCTTCTCAAAATGCCTGCTCATCTGAATTTACAATACACTAGCAGCCGAGCTGTACTCCGTGTGTGCGTGCACGGTTCTCCTTCACTACACCACAGCAGATTAGTGCTCATTCGCCTCTTTTCCTTGCTTCTCTTCAGATCGTTACACATGACAAAACAACTGTCCTAATTACAGCAAGTGTTCCCAGCTCTGTCACCGTGACAATTACTGCAATGAGGGCTCAATATCTGCAGCAGACAGTAAAGTATTACTGCAGTTGTGTTTGATAGTGCTCAATTGTCCCCTTGAGAATTCTTCAGATCAGTTTTTTTCTGTGGGGGTAAGGACTACCCCCCCCTCTTCTGCCCATGGTGCATTTGCTAACAGGGTTCAAAAGTTTAAGACAGGGGGACGACCAAGGACCTGCTGCAGAAAACACAGAAGGTTGTGTTTAAAGGAGAGGACATTGGCAGATGCGGGGGGGGGTTTT
>NW_010411117.1:96913-98497 GCF_000710305.1 Buceros rhinoceros silvestris | reverse complement strand
CAGAACAGATTTGTTGCCAATGGAGGAGAAAATACATATTGGCCAGAGTGGTTGTAAACTGACCCTCTTTCCGAGTCTGCGATAGTTTCTGCTACACCGGGAGACCCAGTTTTGAGATTGTTCCCTCCTTCCTCTAGTTTATATGTGCAGGCTGATAAGTTGATATTGCTCCAGATGGGGCAAAAGGCCCAGATCCAGTAACGCAACACCCCCGTTTGAAATCGCATCCTGCTGTCCACATGCTAGCGTTTCTTTCCAGAAGCCTCACAGCCGGCTGTTGCGCCGGCAGCAGCGACTCTATTGTTCCTTTAGGATTTCTTGTTTGTTTGTTCACATGAACTGATACATTCAGACTCTCCAAGTGATCTTAAAGGATGATCCCACGTGTGACAGTTCATTCTCCACTTACGTTGAACACCTTTAACCCCACTTGCCTCCCTTGTCAGCTTCTGCAATCTCAGCTAATCAAACAGGGGACTTTAGCTGTTTCCAAAAGCAATATCACGACCTACACTACATCCACGTTATCCTGAGCGACGAACGTGATGTTCTCTGCATTTATAGTTCGTTATGCTCCTGAAGTTGACTCATTCAGATGTTCTCCTTGTAAAACCCATAAACAATGCAGAACCAGGACCTGTGTAGCTGTCTCATTTGACCAGAAACAGGAATGGCAAGATCCTAATATTGAATATTGATCACAGAAGACTAATGCTGCCACAGTTAACTTGGCATGAACCGAGCGGTGTACTTACAGTCTGGATTTCTAATTTTCCTTGGTCAGGAATAAAGCAATATCTTTTTTATCAGATAACATCTTTATTGTAAGCATCTGGCACAGCCTTTCCACTTCAGCCCACATGGGTTTCTTCTGCTCTTGGCATGGATCAATGAAGTCAATATTTCTGACGGCAAAGCTTTCTATGACTTACACATATTTAAAAGGATAAATCCCAATCAACAACTCCTCTGCTTGAACATAACCATTATAATCCTTATCTTTGATCCTTTGGGCTAGAGCAAGCAGGCTAAGGAAGAAGTACATCTTTCCAGCTCTCAGGAAATGTTATGATGACAGCAGAAGATAAACAGCATTGCCTGGATTTGCTGGCTGGAATTTCTCCAGCAAAACCAGTAAGTGGTGCTACAGTTTCACAGGTACAAACTGGCCAGGGTGCCCTCTTAAACTGGTATTAACAATGCTGTTCGTACCCATTATGTACCAAAAGGTCAAAAGGCCTCGTAGTCAAGCTCCTAAAGCTCTACAGCACTGAGACAGGTTACTAAGATATTTGTATCACTTATGGGAAATTGAGGGATCTTAGAAGAACATCTTCATATTATCATCGAAGCAAGGGGAAGAAAGTCAGAGCCAGAGCCATGGCTTTTCCATTTAGCACAGCTATACTTTTTACCAGATGAGATTAAGTTGCATAAATCAAGTGGAGGAGTTGCCTATGTTATGTTTAGGGAGTTGAATTTAATTGCTATAAGGCTTGTTTTAGTCCTGTGAATTTAGTATGTTACAACCATCTTTCCTTCAGCATATAGAGGCCAAATACGTTCCGAGAAAGCACATTTCAG
>NW_010411117.1:75511-96776 GCF_000710305.1 Buceros rhinoceros silvestris | reverse complement strand
ACTTTTGAGTGCTAAGTTGTTGGCCAGCCCTTCATTTTGCAGCTACACCAGCAAACCCCATTAATACAGATGCAGCTTGCCCTGCCAAAGGACTGCGTTTAGCAGTTAAGTTTTTACTAGCTCCCCTCAATGAAATGAGCTGTATCAGCAAAATAATTTTTTTTTTTAGTACAGCTGAAGCTATGCTGAAGGTTGTGACAATATAGAAGTGCTGTAAAAAACCAAACCAAAACAAACAAAAAACCCACCAAAGACTAACACCCCTAACCAAAATTACTGTGTTGGCAAAAGGTTTTATGGTAGACCTGACTCTAAAGGTTCCTTTGGAAGAATTTTAACAGAAGAAAAGTCAAATAGGGAAAAGAGGAAGGGGAAGAGGGTGGAAGGGCAGGGAGAATAGTAAAAAAAAGGATTCCTTTTTGTTCAATAGTCAAACTGTTCTCTCTGAAGTTCTTGCTTTGCTCTAGAAAGAGCTAAACAACTTCAAAAGATGTGTTTGTTTTATTGAGAGATCCAATAGATCTTTTGATACAGTGCCATATGTCCCAATTTTGCTCTCACTTACAGTCAGGAGTGAATCGTCAGGCTTCAGAGAAGCTCCTTCATGGGAAAATGACATGAGGAAAGGGTCAGGCCCTAGTCCTCCACAAATGGGTAATCGGAGCTTAACATTAGTATTTGCCAAAAGGTCTAACAGGCAGAGCCCAAGAAAACGTTGACAGGCGCTCACCTGGTTTTGGTTTGCAGAATACAGAGCCAACAGACAAGCGCTTCACTGCAGTTCTTTTGTTCAGCTAAGGAAAGTCTAGCAAAGAGCTTGGAAGCAACCAAAGTGACTGCAATTGCAATTAGCTTTGCTCTTTTTCCTTTTTAAGTGTCTATTCTGCATATAGTTTACACATTTGTACTTGGGGAAGCTTTCTCTTCGGAAGAGAGTTTACAAAATGGTCTGTGACAAAGTTATTTCACACATATTACAGTGGCACTTTCTATTCTATGCGAGTATCAGCATCTAACGTTGGGGCACCTCTTCACTATTTGCATTTATAGCAGACTTTGGAAGATTGAGTTATAAAAAAAAGAGGCTGCCTTTGACTCATGCTTGGTCTAAAATGTTCAACGAGGTAACAGTTTTCAAAACTGCAACCATAAACCAGATAGTCCTTTAAAAAAGGAAAAAGAAACAGCAGAGGGAAATAAAATCGTATGGACATCTTGTGCAGAGATTATTTTTTAATGTGCATATATAAAGCATCCAGCAAAATGGATGCTTCTGTTGCCTTTGGCCACTGCTGTAATACAAACTTTATGATAATATATCACTCACTATATACAGGGAGAAAACTCCAGACCTGAAAGGAGTGAGTGAAAGGACTCCATTGTGAATAAGGTCTTGTCAGTAAAAAGCTCTTTTAACCTAATCGTTGTTTTTATCCCCAGTAGTGAATTCTACCGCCGAAGCTGCAGAGAGCAATCTTACACAAGCAGTAAAAAAGGAGAATTTCTAGATGATTTTCAGCTCTACTGTTTGTGCCTTTCTCTTTCCATTCATTAGAGACTGGCAGATCACAGATCCAATCCAACGGACTTTGTTGCCAGCCCTATTTTGCCTCAATAGGATGTTATGGACTCAGAAACATTCCTTACGACACAGAAAAATGTTTCCTCTTTTGTATAAATACCAAAATGATTGTTGATCAAAACAACGTAACCCGATAACGCTCATGTGCTGCACAGACCGCGTTTCTTCGTGACATTCGGTCAGGTTTTTTCTCAGAAATCACTTTATTACGAAAGTGGCCTGAATTGAACATGAACTTCTACGTCTGTTTCAGGGTCCAAAGACAAAGGGAGAGGGAGGAGGGATGACACCAGCAGCGCTGCCTTAGCAAAGCGTGTTACGTGAATGGACTTCGCTGTCCCCTTGCGAGTGCGTGTCGCTCACGCCAGGGTCCCGCGGGAGCGAGGGCACCGGCCTCACACCCAGCCATGCTGCTCAGCTCCCTGCCAGAAGCAGCTCTTGCATTTAGGAAAAAAAGTGATTTTTGAGGTCTGAATTGCAGAAGAAAGGTAAGGATTTAACAAAGTAAATCAGAACAGTGCTTAATTTTACAGAAATGAACATTTTCAATAAACTCGATAGACTCTAGCCACATGTTGAATGTTATGCAGGGCTCTGGTTTTCTATGGCTACTCAGTACAAAAATGCTTTTATGGGGACTGTTACAGATAATACTTCCTTCTGGCAAAGCAAGCACCAATTTCTTCTCCATCCCACACATGGCATCTGCCTTTGTGTGTGTTTGCAGATGCACCTCTCCCTGATTTATATTTATTTGCCTTAATAGCGTGGGCAGAAACTGAATCCAGATATTTTGGCTCCTTTAGCTCTGCAACTCTTTTATCTCACTTCTCAACCTTCCTCACAAGGAACTGTGATGGTGCAGCTACATGACCTAACTGCTACTGAGGCTGAGAGTGGAATGAGGTAAAAAGCAGAACCTCTGAAATGGAGGAAGAAATTCAAACCACACAGATGGACTTTGGTCTGCCTGTAACTTGCACCCCAATAATCACAGGACGTCATTTCAGAGGGGCTCCGGTACAGCAAACAAGCAATGTTATTTGCAATAAACTCTTAACAGAGAACAATGGCTTGACCTAAAACTTATTAAAATAGACATCATGAATAATATATGGGAATTGAAAAGTATAAGTGAAATAGTGGATGTAGACTCAATAAAAAAGCCTTTGAAAATGCCCTAAAGTAAAATACATATTTTCAAAACTGCAAGTTTTATCCATTTTTTTCCTGAAAGTCACATCCCTCTATGACCTCAGGGCACAACAAATATATTAGACATAGATCATTTCTAAGTGTTTTTTGGCCTTTGCTAGGAACGCATCAGTTCTTGCCATGTGCAAGTACTTTTTCTGGCCACACACACAAACATCCCACCCCGTCTCAAAATGTACTTTTGACTTTTTCCCTATACTTGACACAAGTTTTAAAAAAGAAGAAAGAACAACAAAAACCCAAGTGTAACATTGCCACCTACACAGGTATTAGGTCACAAGAATTTTTGCAAATCAGCAAGACCAGGATTGCATACTTGCCTATTACCTTCGGCACATGTAAGAAGGGGTAAGTCTGACCCAATGGGATGCCAGCCAGAACTTATCCAAAACCCTTGAAATTCAGGGAGCGCGGTGCCAAGCTAATAAACCCTGCTTTCCATCAGATGAATTACGTAGGGCTCAGCACCATGCCAACGCAGCCACCTGGCTTTTTGTTGGCTTGGAGCTTGAGCAGAGAAAGCCTGCCCAAAATACCATGCAGAACTATCCAAAGAGAAGCCATACCACCTTTTGCAATTAACTCCTACCATGCTCTGAATTTTTATTAGCAAAGAGATAAATAGTCTGGGCAAAATAGCTGAGATTCTGAAAAACACCTAGGTTGAAATGAGTATAAGAAAAGCTCTCAGATACCTTCAAAGTCCTGAAAATAGGTCATGCTCACTGGTCTCAGAGAAGGACGCTGCTTATTGCACCTCCTGCTCACCCTGTTTCATCAAATAACTCTGGGCATCCTTTGACTCACCTAGTTTTACTACCTAACACGGCCACTAGTTTTTCTTCCCCTCCTGCACCCCCTGGGTGAGTTTAACAGTGCTTCCTTCCTCCCAGCTACGTGGGTTCCTAGTTTTAGTGGAGAGGAGGGGTTCTCATTTCTCGCCTGTACTGTGCTGAAAGCATTGGGGACACAATCACAACCAGAGTCTCAAGGTATCATGTTATTGAAGAAGTAACAAAAAGCGAAGAGGCAGCCAAGTTGCCTTTGAAATTCCTTTCAGAATCCAAAACACCAAAAATAAGTCCAAGGTCCTTTAATGAACAGAATCCAGGCTTTTTTACTTTACAACTGCAAGTGGTCCAAGGAATTTAATTGCCAGTTTTACCTAAAGTCACTTCTGCTCCATTTTCCCCATCTTGATCATTTATCACTCACCTTTTTATTTTTATGGTGATATTCTCTATTTTCAGCAAGGTCTTTTTTTTAGAAAGAACAGAGCAAGGCGACATTTATTGCTGGGGAGAAGTATCTATGGCTTCTTCTTAGGCCTGGGGTACCGCAAGTGTTTCTTCTTGTTTCTGCTCTGTGGCTGCTTGCAGCACCTGTAATGCTGCTTGTGCCGCCTTGGCTGTGGCAGAGACTTTTGGATGAACGGACCCAACATTCAGAAATGCTGTTTTGGTGTAACTTATCTCTGTGATCAGCATCAGCACAAATCACCTCTAGAACCTCCTGCTTTCAGCATAGCACATTAGTGTGATAACACTATCCCAAAAAATCCAGCCTAAGGCAAAAACCATGTGGCTTTTCGGAACAAATGAGTCAATCAACATCTTTAAAACTATCAACAATCACACAGTCAGAAGCAACCCCTACAGCAACAGAGCAAGCAGCTAGATTTTAAAAACATCACTACAAAAGTAGGCTAATACAGCTCAAAAGTCCCATATAAGAAAGAAACCAAAACTGAACCTGCTCCAAAAGGCCAGTTTGCGGAGAACACGGCTGTCAAGGATCAGAGCCAGGCTTACCAGAGCTCCAGCGAGGACACAGACTCTGTTCTCCACGTATGAAGCAGGTGCAGGATATTTTGCCCAGCCCTAAGAAATTACCCATGATAAATAAATTCCCAAGCACACCCAGAACCTGTAACAGCTGCTCAGCTAAACCCAGCATTTTTTGTAAAGTGCTTTGTAAGTGTGGTAGTGAAAGGCAGAGAAATTCTTAACTGGAGAGATTCCTGCTATAAGTACCTTTCAGGAAGAGTGGAAACCAAAACCTTCAAATGGCTAATAAATAAATAAACTAACAAACTATAACCACTAGGAATTGTCTTTTTAAAGCTTTTAAAATACTGCTGATGAGCTTAGAGAAAACATCCTACTTGCAAGAAAAAATGCAGTTTATCAAAAAATGTTTGTCTAATAGAGAACCTGCTTCTCTAATTAAGCAATTAAGGCTCAGCAAGGCAGATGTTATCATCACATAAAGGTCATTTTAAATGAAGAGGGGATGAAAAACACCGTTGTTGCAGAGTTTTCTGAATGATTCTCTTATGATTGGAGGCTGCTAGTTTGAAATGAGCTGAGAATTACTAGACAGCATGTTTGGATTTCTTCTGCTTAAAGTCAGACCTGGGAAGGTTGGGATCTGCTCCCTGTGCCGGCAGAGCTCCCACTGGAGTCTGCAACACTGATTCCTTGATTTTCTTTCCTGTGTAAATCATAAGGAAGTTACGTTGAGCTAAATCCAGGGAAGCTGTTCTGGATTTACTCCTGTGGAAATGACAAGGAAATGAGTGCAGTTTCCCTGCTCCCTGGGTGCTGGAAAATGCATATCAGCACAGGTCTTGTCCCTGTTCTAACCCCCCCTTGCTTGCACCAGTGCTGCACCACTGTGGGGCTGTTTCGTGCTGGTCTGGGGTTGCCATCGAGCACTGGTCTGCTGTTCAGTGCCTGGGATGGCCGGGTGGCTGAGCCCCCTCCCCTCTCACGACACTCTGCACACTGGCAGTGTCCCAGGCAGTGCCTGGCAGAAGCCCAGGCTGAGGTTCCAGCTGAGGCTGAACAAACTCCAAACAGCAGAGTGCCTTCGACCTGGCCCTGAGCGGTGTCAGTAATGTGGCACTGGGGGCTTGCCTGGCTCTGCCATTTCACACAGCTTCGTGAGGCCAGGACGCCCCGGCAGCAGGTCGATGAATCCTCTGGAGCTGCAGACGCACGGTCGGCGTAGCCAGTCTTACCACCTCACTCCCTGCTGGACTGATTTCCTCTCTTTATTTTTGGTGGGGAAAGGGCTGAGCATAATCTCAGTCACCCCTGGGAGAGCCTCGAGCCGACCTGAAGTCACCTGGTTTCTGCCTCCTCAGAGGAGCCTGATGAATGGGTCAACCCTCCGGCTCGCAGCTTTTAGCTACAGTTAATCGAAACTGAGCATTAACTCTAAGATGCAGCATAAACATTATTATTCTATAGGCACATCAAATGAAAAAGGAACCACAGGCAGAGGCAGGGGGATCTGAACAGGTTTAAATAGATGCGATGTGATAATTAACATCCATTGAGGGATTTGGGGGAAAGAAGAGGGACAAAACATAAAAACAATTTCCACCTTTATTTTAAGTTCTTTTGACAGATGGGAGTATTTTCTGTTATGCTACTTGTGGTTTGGGTAATGAGATTAGGCCTTGCATAGCAGGAAGCAGAATTAACTTTGTTTACTTAAAGTGACACCGTCAGTGTGGAAAATCACATTTCCATCCAAAATGCAGTGCCTACTATCATTACAAATAACCCTTGAGATCATGATAACTAAAGAAGATTAGAGATGAAAAAAACATGTTTCTTCCTCTCTTTTTTCTAAATACACTTTGTTCACACTGTGCAGTTGAGAGCTCTCCCTGTAGTCAGTCCCCCCTCAGCACCTCCCTGCGACTGTGCTCCACCGTGCCCCTGCACCCCACATGCAGGAGATGCAGGCAGGGAGCAGCAGGCTGGGCATGAGAGGGGGAAACGGGATGAAAACCCAGCTGGCTCTGGCTCTTCTCAGGCATCCTGAAAAAGTGTCTCCCTGAAGGCAAATGGTGTGGCAGAAGAAAAAGAAAAACAAACCAGCAGCATTTAAAGACGTGTTTAGCACCAGGTATACACGGGAGTGGGCACTCTTAAAAAAACGTAGACTTGAGTTTTTCGAAGCTGACTGATTAAAAAAGTCCCTTAGCATTGGTCCTTAAGCGAACTGCCACTGAAGTGGCTACAGAAAGTCTGGGTGTTCTCAGTGGCTGCAACACACAGAGGCAACAGGACGAATCTTCAGCAAGGGAAGACAGAAGAGAGAGAAAGGCTTTACAACAGGATATTTTCTAAATTACCAGTGTACATGCTGGAATGTGCGTGTGTTAAACGACTAGGCTTGCATATACATGAGGGAAAACTGAAAGGGAAAAAGGCATTCTGCATCCTCTCCGCTGTTCCTACAGAAAATCGTCACTGTTACAAAGGCAATAGGGGCTTGCATGGAAGAGTGCCTGTGCCGAAACCTTGCAGAGACTGGGTGCGTTTGTGGTGCCTCTCCCTCCTCCCCTGCCAGCCCAGCCAAGCACCGTGACCTGTCCACGTGGTGGTTTATGTAGTCATGACCCCGCTAATGTTTACAAATTGAGGAAATGCCTCATATCTGCCACAGTCATTACTGCTTCATGTCAAAAAGAGTGACAGGTAAAGAGTAAAATCTGGACCCAGCACAGAGAGGGATCCAAAGTATATAAATAACCAATTAAGAGAAAAGATTAATAACAATATTGTCACAGATCCCAATCTGCTGTTGAGTACCAATTGCCAGTAATAATCTCTATGGTAACTGAACTCTCTTTGGCCTCTCTCTGTGTTCAACTAGTGCTTTATGGTTTTTTTTCCCCTTCCCCTATTTTCATGGAAAGTTTTCAAAACTGCTTTAAATATTATGATATTTTCCTCTTCAAGTGCTAACTGGGAGAAGTATTCACTTTGGCTGTGTCAGTCTCTTAAGCAGATTTTCCCTTCCTTAGATGACTGCCTTAGAGGTGACTTTTTCGAGGGCACTTGCAGAAGTTCTGTTGGTGAGGGAGATTTACAAAATCGAAGAGGTTAAACTATTGTCCAGCAACTAGTTAAACCAATTAAGAAGAAGGAAAAAAATAAACTAAGTAAAGATGTGGTCTTCAGAAACTACTTACGTACCTGGGGAAACTTAACCTTTTTTGTGTTTTTTATTGTTATTACCTGGCTGCACATGTCTCTTCTTGCCAGCTGCTTCTTGTAATCTCAGCAGCTTCTTCTGTGCTATGGTTTCTAAATGGGTGTTCCCTTTCCCAGCCCGCTCTTACACATGCTTTGGCTACTGGATCCAAAAGAAGGTGCTACCTTCGGAAACCGTATCACGCAGTAAATATTTGTTGTGTTACATCAGCAGACAAAAAAAAGAAAAACTTTAAATGAAAACATGCAGAATCAGGTGAAACCTGTCCTCCTGTGTGCATGGGTAACACCCAGAGTGTTTTACTAAATTTTCATCGTATAACACAAGTCAGTAGATAACATAACTTTTACACTGTAAGAGTCATACCTTTAGACTTCATTCTGGGTAACTCTGATTTGGCAAACAAGAAAGCTTGGCATCGGATGCAACCTGTGAGTGAAGAGATGCTCCTCTCCTCTAACAGCCTTGCTCCACAGCAAGGCATGAGAGTCTGCTGACTGCTCCCCGGCTGATGGATTTACTCATCTAACTCAGCTCTAGAGGAGACCCATCTGCCAAGCCATTTGTTGGTTTGTGATTAGTGTCACCCCAGGGAATTTGGGCTGATAAAAAGCACAGAATCCCTCTCGCTCAGCTGTAGAGAACACAGGGGCTGGATAACTAAGTTTTGGGAAACTGCGTGTTTTGAGCAGAGTTAGCTTTCAGGTTTAGGAGAAGTTGGATGCCTCAGAAGGGAACATATAAAATTCATCAGACTCTGAGGGGGTTTGCCCATGGCCAGACCTGGAGAATAGAAAGATGCTGAGAGCAGGTTGATTCCTTATTGTAGGGTACATATATCTGGGGTTGAGAATCTACTCAGCTGTCGCCAAAATAGAGCTAACTCCATTATCTCTGCCCCATTAGAACAGCTACTCCTCTCAGGGTTCATAGTCTAAGAGATTTCTAAGAAGGTGGATCTACAGGCTTTCTTTAAAAATTCTAATAGAATTTGCTCTTCTAAAACACTTTCGCTTTGACTTACAGAATTCTCTGGGCTTAGAGCTCTCAGGCAGTGTGCAGGAGACTCAAACATACTTTCTCCAACCTCTGTTTGGTCTTTGGAATCTTCTCAAAAGTGAATCTCAAACTGAGAGAGAAGAAATAGACAATTCCACTGCCTAGTGAGAGTTGCTTACCTGGAGGAGGTACACCCCGAGGTTTTACTCCCAAGGACTCTGAATGCATTTTGCTTCGTGGCTTTAGTTAAAAACCAAAACCAGTCCTTGGCATCTACCCTTCCCAGCCAAGGGTTGTACCCACTAGCTTAAAAAATTAAGCTTATGTTTCTGTTCCTTCTCCCCAGACCAATAAATCTTGAATTTCTTTTTTGAAAAACTTCAGAAGTGAAAAAGTGAGAAGTGCTCCCAGTTTGTCTTTAAAGCTCGGGTCTCTTTTAAGAAATAGAGAACTTTTAGGTGTTGAAGGACGATGTAAAATCCCTTCACGGGGATTGACAGTTCATGTTCGGATATACTAAATAAATTAGACTCACATTCTGCAGCTCTTGCTCCTTTATAGAACAGCCCAAATCAAGACCTTGGAGTGTTTTGAAAATACAGAGCTGCATTCAGATCCAGATCTGAATTTCCTAGTAGTTGCCTGTCTTCCATCTGTTTGTATTTGGATGTCTCATAGGATATAAGCAGCAGTTCTGTAGTGTCACACATGAATAAAGTGGATAATTATAAAATTAAAAGATATAACATGCTTCTAGGGGAGATAAGACTACAATTAAAGAGTATAAACAAAACGGAGTTTGATGTACAGACTGATATATTTATTCATTAAATATAATAACATAAACAAGACTATTAACTGTCATATTTTAATGATATTGTACCCTGCAAAATGTACTCAGGAAAAAGTCCTATTGACTTCCATAGCAATGCCACATAAATTTAAATCATGATTGCAGTAGAACAACATGTCATCATTCTTATTCATGATTATTTGTAGTACATACCCCAAAATGTTAAACAAAATACCTGTAACTCGCTGAACTGAATCCGAGCTCAAATATTTTATGTGCAAATCTAAAGGAACTCAGCAGGGAATGCAGAAACCCATTCCGCAGATAACTGAAATACGGTATTCCCGAGAGGGGAAAATGGCCCAGGCGAGGCTGCTCTCTATCCCATCTCTCTAGAAAACACTGGACATATTTTTGCTCAGGACATGGCAAAATTTGGGCAAATGCCACTTCCTATCAGCAGTGTTAAGCTCAGATTCAGACCTTTTTAAAGATTGTTAACAGTCAGCAACTGTGGAAGCCTTAAAGCAAAAAATTCTCTCTGAAAAGCATGCGTTGTCTAGCTTGGGGTAAATAAAAAGCCAGTCTGGAAGGGAAAAAGGGCTTCAAGAATTCTCTCTTGTTGTACACAGCATCTGTGCCAAGATGTAAAACAGGACCATTTTGGGTCATAACAATTTACCCACCCTTTGCACCGCCTCTGTGCTCGTACAGGGCACCAGGCAGGGCAGAAGCAGCTCCCGCAAGAGCTCTAGTGTGAACAGCAAAACAGAGGTGATCCTAAAAGGGGACTCACCCCAAATTTGTGAACTGCACTGAACTGTGAATTATTATGTCAAATGTTTCATTGTAAAATTCCTCATTAAATTCTTTGGCGTTCACCACACGCTCAGCATAACTTGAAGTGCCGAGAAAACGAACGCTTACTGTGCCATGACAAAGGCCAATGGTTGCCTCTTTACTGAGCTTGATACATATGGTGAAAACATATTGACTAATTACTTGCCATTTTCAAAAACTGAAACCACTCCAAAGTCAGGCCTAAGATAATGGAACGAGATAAAGCATGAAGGATAAAGACTGGGAGAACAGAGGATGGATAGCCTAACTCTGTTACTGCTGCTCCCTTATTCAACACTTGCTCTGAGACACGCACACCACGGACTAACACAGCATCTCCTCGCTTCAACGTGCTTAATGGAAACTGGTAAATTAACTCTCCTGATTAATGCATGTGTTCAAAGTAGGGACTGGCTGGAGCAGCAAAGTTAAAATCCAGATCCAGACCTCTCCCAGGCAGTAGCATGATATGGCCAATAATCTGATGTGGATTCAGTTTTGCAGTGCTCAGTTTTCCGCCGTTCTTGTTCTGGTGTGTGTCAAGTGCCCAAAAAGAGAGAGAGCTGGGCTCTGGTGGTGAAGCACTTTGAGGGAGATGCATTACAGGGGTCAAAGTCAATGTGGAAAGCGAGACCCTGAGACTCGTTCTAGTTTTCCCAGCGCCATCTCTGCCATGCCTGAGCTGCCTTACAGGAGTCCCTTGTACGGTGAGCCTTTTTAATGCCATCTGAATCCAACACCTCTCCTCCAAGTCATGAGAAATCGGCCCACTCAGCTGATTAGGAGTCTTCCCTTAGTAGTGGGACAAACGTTTGACAAGTTCATTTCAAGGTAGCTCATG
Source organism: Buceros rhinoceros silvestris (assembly GCF_000710305.1). Lineage (NCBI taxonomy): Eukaryota > Metazoa > Chordata > Aves > Bucerotiformes > Bucerotidae > Buceros > Buceros rhinoceros. The sequence goes on along the minus strand of NW_010411117.1, from coordinate 85,490 downwards.
GAGTAGAAGCAATGTAAAGCTACACAACTGTAAAAAAAATCCCAATGTTGCTGGATAAATTCTGCCAGTAATGGACGTGTAACAGAAAATATACTTAAAACTCAAGCTCTTTGTACTAGAAGACAAGCTCTTTGGTTTAGAAGTAGGAAACATGAGGACTCGCTGAAGCTAGGGCTAACAGCAATACAATTACTGCTATTAGAGTTTTATGATTATGAAACTTGTGCTGATGTACCCACAATTTAGAAAGAACAGGAAATGCAGTGGATGACTTTAAAAAAAATCAAGACAGTTTTTAACAAAATGAATAATTATTACCTTTTATTTTTTCTTTACATCATCCAGATAATAGAAATCACAGACCTGAATAGGATGCTTAAAGTTAACGGCATTATTAGACTAAGAAAAAAGAAAGAGCGTTCAAAAGTTTACCCGTTTACCAAAAGGTTCAGGGTTGTAGAAGCTTACTGTTCCACAGTTATCATTTTTTATAAATTCAAGATAAATATCAAACCTTGTTTGGAGGTGAGATGTAGTCATAAGCAGAGACTAAGTGTTATTTATAAACATTTCTATTATATGAGAAAAAGTTGCTATTTTAGAACCACAAAAATAATACGATGTCCTTCACAGAAGTTTTAGAAGATGTTTTCTTTTCCACTTCATAAACTAAAAATAAGACCCTTTAAGTGACTGACTTTTCTTCAAGGCATCTCTTGAGCCTGATTTGATAACACTACTGGTCAAGTCCCAGTAAAACTCCTGGAAGAATTCCCGGTGTTTTGAACAGGACCAGACATGATCCATATTGTTCTTCATTACTATTACTGATTTACTGTAAAAGCCGGGTAGATATCATGATTTTGCCCCTATTGCATAAATATGGAAGTATTTAAAAGCAGAGGTTGAAAACCTTAAAGTCCCCCAGTGTGAAAGATGCTTTTCCCGCTCCTGTGGAGTTCCACCTCAACTTCTTCCAAAAGCCTGGGTAAACAACTCAGTTCTAAAGAGAAGCAATAAACAAAACCACTATTATTTGATTTTGTTCGAGTCATTCCCAGGGCAATGGAGCCTTGCCTGGCAGCCGGTGAGCTGAGCCCTCACATCCTGGGCAGAGCTGGCGAGGCCAGCATGCCTTCGGTCTGTCGTGGGGTGATAACCAGGCTCTTGTATGTCTTCAGCCACTTTTTGTTCTTGCCAATGAGGATTTTTTTTATTTCCCAAGTTTACCAAGAGTGGAGCCCTGACAATGCAGTGCCTCGTGGGAGGGGATAATGGGGTTGGGCAAACCCATGGGAATTTCCTTCAGAAACTCAGTTCCCTCCTAGAGCAGCCACGCTCTTCTGCAGCTTTTTGTTTAATCCCTAGGTACAGCCTTTGCCTGCTCCTATGCAAAACTGCTAAACGAAGCCAGCTCAAGGACTGCTTGCCATGTCTGAGTGCGGCACCACACAATGGGCTGGGGATGCCTGAGATCGTTTCCTTTCCTGCCTTTCATATCGCTGAACTGAAACCATCACTCGTGTCAAAAGCAAGGACTGCAGATGAAAGGCCAGTGCATTAAGACAGCACATAATTGTCAGTCTGAGTTTCTGACATTAATCGTTTTACTTAAAGAAGGCAGTGGAATGTTTTTTTTATGTTCCCCCCCTAACTCAAGTGACAACACACAGGAGATAGTCTGGATAAAAATTAAAAAAAAAATAATGACTCAAAATTTTTGCTAATTAAAAGTAATGTGTTTTCCCATTTTTTGGCAATTTGATAACACAAAACACTTACTTGGGGGCCACAGGGAAAAACAAACTGAGACGGATAAAAAATGTTTTGTGTTCATCCAAGCAAGACTATGTTAATGCACATTATCCCATTAATGCACATCAACATCGGGAATAAGCGCGCCAATGCAAGCAAGAAGCATACACTTATCATCATTTGATAACATGTTTAATGACAGATTGACGGTTGATTTGCAAATGTGAACTGGCATCAATGTTGCTAACTTCAGCTTCTGCCGCCTCCTCTGCTATGCCAGCATATTTATGTGCATAATTTGATTTCGCAGCCACACTGTTAGTACATTTTTAATATTAACTATGCAAGAACAGACAGCCGAACTTAAGTTGCACTGATGGTTTGAGTTCATTAGATTGAAAAAGATGGGCAATGATGACAAAGATGGAGATGGCAGCGCAACATCAAAGAGGCAACACTTAACAAACACACTCCATTTTGAACAAACCGAACTAACACATTTCATGTTGTCGGCTGCAGCAGAGCCCTTATGTACAACAGTAAGAAAAAAAATATGCTTCTGCCCTGGGCATACTGACAGCAACTCTGCAAGAAGCTTAGCAGGCTTCTGGACACACCGTTGTAAGATATTTCACTCATCTATTGCAGGTAAAGGGGTTGATTCCGGTCTGATGTCCGACTGACATCAACATAACTCAGAGCAGCGGAGGTACTCCTGATTTACATCGGTCCAAGGAGAGTGCCTGCCTGTTCCCGCTCTCCTTCCCTAGTTCGCTTTTCGCAGCTGTGATTCTTTATGACGAATAATAAAAAGATTTTGCTGAGAGCTCAGCTCTTGCATGCTCGATGCTCAGAGCACAACTGCAGGCTCAGAAACCCTGGGGCCTCATGCCACAAGGCATGGGATGTCCTTCCCATGTACCCAGAGCCAGGGAGCCCAACGCCACGTGGGACGACACTCCTTCTGTGTAGGGGACCACATCCCCTTCTGTGGTGATTCTGGGTAATTCAGTTCTGCTCTGAAGGGAGCACGTACCGATGAGCTGGGAGGAGAATATTTCATCCTCAGTTCACATTAATGTCTAGGCATATACTGCATCTAGTATTAATTTGCTTGTTGTGCTGCAATATATAATAAATTTGAGGCAGTGGCTTTATGGTGCAAGTTGTAATTTTTAATGCTGTGATACAAACTGACCCTCTGCAGGAATCCGACCATATAACCTAAGCCATTCTGTGCAGACTATAATGTTAGTTACTCTGAATCATGGTGAAACTGTGATTTAGACACACAATTAGATAGACCAGGTCCTCAACAATTCTCAGCTGTCTGAATTACTGCTGAACAGCCTAATAAATACATGCACGTAGACCTCCATTCTGCAAAACTTTTAAGAATGTTCTTAAGTTTGCCTCTAGTCCACAAAGCACCTGCTATAATTACTGTTACTCAGAGACTTATCTGGGTCCAGATAATCGTTGCGCTTGGCACTGCACTAACAGAACAAAACCCCACTGCTCGGGGACCACTGCCTCTGAGCCCGCTGTGCAGGAGCGGAGTGCTGCAGCGAGGCCAGGGTTTGTTAGGAAGCTGTGAGGGACATAAAGTACTGAATTTAAGCTTGCCAGATTGGGACACTGAGTACGAGAGCAGAAAAGGACCTTCCATCAGTCAGCAGGTCACTGGAGGGCAGGAGGATTGCTGGTACCCCTGTCCTGGTGGCAGCTGCTGAGCAAATGCCTCCTGCCAGGATGCTGCCCTAGCCTAGCTGTAAAAACTGCTTTCTTTTTGTCTGATATGAAAGAAACCTAAAGCTCTAATTTCAGTACAATCCCCTCCTGGGAGACTGCAGCACTAACCCTAAGTCCTTGGCTACATTTGGTTCAGGTAGTTTGTTAAGCACCTCTGGTGTCCGGTGCTGTGCAGACAAAGGTGCATGACCCCCAATATGAGGAATATCTGAACAGACAGGCAGCACCAAACTTCCTGGGAGACCCCTGGAATCAGGTTGAAACACGTGCAGTTCATCTTTTTTTAATTATTATTTTTAACTATTGATGCATTAGGGGCCAGAATCAATAGCAGACACAAGACCACACCATGCAAGGTGCTGCACTGAGTTCAAGATGATCTCTGTCTCAGAAAGGGACCAAATTATTTCCAGTGACACAGGGCAACAGGTAGATCTTGCTTACTGCAGTGACATGACAGACCTTGGAAATGTTCTCAAAAGTGAAAAGACTAAACACCCTCCCCCTAAGAAAGGGAGAAGAAGAGCCAGCAGAGACAAATGCAAGAAAGAGGCCATGCTCAGCTTATTTTGTTGTCTTTTAAAAGAACACTGTAACATCAGTGGGATGTTCAGAAAGGCACAGGAGCCGTGGGGTTTTCTGCTCTGAGCGCTGAGCAGCAGAGAAGGGGCTGCTGAGCTCGTGCCCAGCAGCCTTGATAATTCCTCTGTTAACAGGCTTGTGCTGACTCCTCCTTACCTGGGGTTTAGCTGCAATTAGAAATAAAAACATATCCCAGGGAGAGGAAATTGTGGGTTCACTGCTCACTCATGCCTGCTGATGCAGGATGGTAATGGGGAGAGCAAAAGAGACAAGAGCGGTATTCAGGCTGTGAAAGTCCCAGCCCTGGCCCGACAAGACCGCAGCATGCTAGATGGCATTGCAGGGGGGTGTGAAATAGCTTCCAGCTCTCTGTTTGCCCTCCAGATTGACTGAGCTCCTACTGTGACTGTGCACTTAAAACGCTGGTTGTGGAGAGCCCCAGAGAACCAAAGTCCAGAGCATCACACAGTTGGAAGAACCGTTAGTTTTCTCAGGTCACAATTATCTCTGCTGCCGTATTTGTGTCCTCTTTCCTGTCTCGTTTTAAGTAAGTTACAGTTCTCCCACTCTTGTTACTGAGTAGATGCAGCTGCCACTTTGTTCCGTGTGATTTATAGCCAGTAGCTAATGTTCAGTTATAATTCCCCATTTTAGACATGAAAAATAGCCTGTAATGCTCAACACAAGGGCCTCTCAACAATGATATATAATTTAAAAATTAACATGAGGACAGAGGAGACATGGGTTTTTGAACTAGGGACTCTCTCATTCAAAGGTTAAATCTCTACAAGGTGAGCTAAAGGAATTAGTTGAGTTATTAAGTAAATGCCTCTGTTATATTTTCCCAGTACATTAGCTGTTGCAGCCTTTTCCAGTTCAGCTGTGTTCAGCCCCAGCATGTTCAAAGTGCAAATGCTCATGGCACTGTATTCACACATTTGCTTTTTTTCAATGTCAAACAAACCGGAGCTTTTCGGAGCCAAAGGTCAAAGTGGAGGGTCCTTAAGAAAATCTCTTGGGAAATTATGTGATTGTTCTTATGTCTTTACTGTATATAAAACCAGGCTTTGTACATGGCTCGCCCTTTCCAAGCTTCTTAAAACCATAAATGAGTCATGACTCATTCCTGCAACACCTAAGTTATATAAGTGGTCTTGTTAATTTACTGGAATATCTTGCATAACTAATAGTTTCCAGGATCAAAGTCTGAAGCCTCCGAAGCCTCCGAAACCTCTGAACTGTAAAGAGCTCCTTTAGAAACAGAGAAGTTAAATCCCAACCTCACACGATGAGTCAAAAGCAGAACAAGGGACAGACCTGCTCTGCCAAATTCAAACCATAAATCCCTCTTTTGGCAAAGCTCAGCAATTCCGAAAACGTGCAGGGAGAATCGGGAGTGCGGGGAAGGAAAAGGGCTTGGCTACGGAGAGGTTTCGGAGATGGCATTCCTTTCCTGTCTGTTTTCTGTTCACAGTAAGAGGTAGCTCACATCCGAGGCGTCTCCTGCTGCACTCTGGTTAACGCTGTCTCACTCCAGCACCAAGTATTACATTTATGGATTACAAATTTATTGACATTTGACATTTGCATCAGCTTTCACCTGATCAACAGGAGCTTTGGCTGCCAAAGGGAATTACTATGGAAGATTTCAGCAGCCATGGGAATGCCAAAAAGGTCACTAAATCATATCGGAAAAACAATGTGTTCATAGCATTCATACGTTTAGTCTTGCCAGTAAATCTTCTGGTTGATGCTTGGACCACCTACTGATGATACTCAAAGAGAAGGAGAAACAGGGAGAATTGAAGAGATTAATTAAATTAAAATCAAATGACGTGAAGTCTGGCACAGTGGGATCTTTAATTTTCTACTCTATGAATCCAGAATAAGCAAAAAACCCAAAACAAAGCACAGTGGCTTGACTTTATCTAAGTTAATTCCCTCCATATAGGCAGGTCTTAAATAAATAATCCTGAGTAATGTGTGCACCCCACATTATTGCATGCAGTTTGTATGTGGGAGGTGCAGGATTCAGAAAACATATGGCACACGGAAAACAAATGACAGGGTGTGCTTTTACACTCATTTTGGCTATACTTATCACTCTTGTTGATATTTTTTTCCAGACATGAAATATGAGTGTAAGAACTTTCACTCTAGTATCTTTGGAAAAATACTGAGAGTTATTCTTTTGTGCATTTCTGATTTATAGAAGAAGGCCATCACATAATTCCTGGGAGCACAGACAATGTTTTAAAGAAACACTGATCAAATAAACAGAATTACCTCCCCCATCATTTTCTCCCTGGATGACAAACCTGGGTCTTGCACCATAAAAAACCGAGGCCAACAGATTAGGGCTCCACTGGATTACGGAGGGAAGTGAATTACTGAACTGGAAGCCCACCCACAGCCTCTCTGTCTGTGCATGTCTAGTCTAAGGTGATCCACACGCAGCTGTTTGCCCCTGAGCTGAGCGAGCATGAAGCATTGTTTGCCCGTCTCCGGTGGCAGAGCAGTGTGCTCACTTCACGTGAACATAGGCAGAAACAGGCCACAGCATTGCCTTGTCCCAGAGGGACTCTTCTTCTGTGATGTCCCGTGGAGTGTAGGTCAAGGGGTGGGTTAAAGGCAATGTCAGTCTTTTTAGTGGCCCTGTAAAGAAAGTTGGTAGCCATGAGGATGCAGTCCCAACAGTGATCCCCTCCCCCCCTGACATATAATCAGTGTTGTGTCGTCACTGTGGTGCTTGGAGCACTGATACACGTGTGGCTACAGGGAGAGACTGTTCAGAGAGCACGTGAAGATCAGCAGAGGGCACAGACAGGGAACTGGACGGAAAGGTTCTCCTAAACGTTGGCTTGAAATAAGATGGAAGTGGAGAGGTGGAGCTGTGTGATGGAGATACCGACCGGCAGCTGGGCACCACCCCGGGATAACGGCTACATGTAATTGGATAGATCATTTCAGGTAACCTGTGAGGCTCACCGTATAAACGTGAGGGTTTTCAGAAATAGGGAGTGTCTGTAAGTTTTCATTAAATGCCTATGAAAACAACGGTTTCACATTCAAGATTTCCACAGTTCTCCAAGAAGAGAGGGGAAAAACACCTTTGTCTGCACACAGAGCACTTTGGAGCTTTAGAAAAGCTGAAGGCAAACCCAGAAGGGATCAAACTAGGATCATCCCTGTGCCACTGAATAAGCAGTTTTACCTCCTCTGAATTACTGGCCCATGCTAGTACAAGCTCTGCCGTAAGACTGCGAGTCCTGCTCTGCATACAGTTGAGAGACAAATCTTTTGAGGGTGGCATTCTTATTGAGACACAACAAACTCCCAAGGAAAGCCACACAGAGAACGGCATAAAGTGTGATGTCCACAGGCCTGGGGGCTTGCTACCACTTCTGCGCTCTGGGTGTAATTCCTTCCTTAGCCACGTGCAAAGAGCAGGGTCTCTGTAAAGGCTCGGTCTGACTGCCATGGACTGCTTTGTACAACCTGCTCCCTGCCTAGGGATAGGGCACCTCCAGAGCTCACTCCAAGAGACCTCAGAGTTGTGCCCAAGTTTTGGCAGCTATCAGGAAGGCCTCTTGCACGTTCTCTGCAGCTCTGGCAGCAGGAGGAAATCTCCTCCAGCTGAAGAAGTCCCTGAACAGTAAATCTGGAGGCCAAGAGAATGCTCTGGGAATGGCACCACGTGCCTGTCCTGTTCTTACACTCATAGTGATCATGGTCAGAAATAGGATGGACCTTTGACCGAACGCTGTATGGATAATCTGACGTTCTTACCTTACTATTCAGCTTTACCAGACGAGCAAAAAAATGTCATAAAGTCATAGCAGTGTTGAGCTATCGGGCACATCTCCTGTTACAAAGGATTGTGCATTCTTAGGGCTAGGGAATAGAATGTGAGCACAAAACATGGCAATCGTTCACTTATAGCTTGAGACTACAGGCTCCATGGCACTGAGAAAGCTCAGCCTGGCAGTGACGCAGAGAGTGAATATCCCAGTGGGGACCAGGGAAGCTCCCTCAAGCATCCAGGCTTTTGTAGCTTGAGGGACTGCATGGCACAGGCAGAGTAACATAACCTCGACCTTCACCAGACGTGTAGAGCACTACTGGGAAAGGCAGAAGACAGGAACAAAAGAGCACATGGACGTTCATGGCCTTCCTGATCTCTCTCTGTTTTGGGTGAGCTTGAAGGCTGAACTATTTTGGTTCTCCGGTGCAGCCCAAACCCACCATTTTCACCAGCTGGAGCTCTGGCGTGGTTGTGTTAATTATGTACGAGCGTGGCAGTAGAATGGGAAACTGGAAGATGCTGAGAGCACCCTAGTAAACCACGTCCCCATACCATCACCTTTCTCTTCTCGGCCTGCTTTGCCTTGCAGCTGCCGCTGTGTGTACAGAGTTTCCAACTCTTGACAATAAATCAAAGAGACTCTCGGGGTACAGGGGCTCGGGGACTCTGAGCATCCGTTCGCTCTGAGGCCTCTGATGCTCTGCAGTACAGGCAGGACAAACTCCTCCTCTGTCTGTAACCCCTCTGCTGTAGCAAAGCACCAAGCGAATGGCCTTGGCTGGCCTGAGAAAAGGTGGGCAAGGGGAGGCAGGGACTGCCACCACGCAGACCACTCTGTCGTGTGATCTGACGCAAGAGGAGGTGAAGTGGAGAGAAACAACCACATCAAAGCCTCTCTAGCCACCTCTCCTTTCCTTTCAAAAGTGTCACTGCAGCACCCTCCACTTTCTATAACAATGTTTATCATTGTTCTTCGATTGTCTGGGACAATAAATGGTTAGAAATGAGCATACATCACCAGGAAATCTCTGCCTGCCCCTTCCCCCAAGCAGTGTCATAAAAACGTACAAATTCACATTAATAATGAAGTGCATTTCCCCGAGAAGCCACTGTGTATCTCGGGGAGAGCAGGCAAGGTGGCAGTTGCTGCAGAGTTTCCTATTAAAGAGCAGAGCAAATACTCATAAATCTGATGAGGGGCCAAAGCACATGTTAGGGCTGTCTCCCTCTTAATGGAACCTTTTCTGAAATGAAAAAAATATATATCTCGATATATTCAGTGTATTCATTAGACATGACAACCTCCTCCACTCCCCCATCCTTCCCTCCCCCACTCCTGCGTGTGCTGACCGCTGGCAGAAGAGCAGGCGCTGAGTGCTGGCAGAGAGGGAGTTTGGAGAGGAGGAGGAACTGTTTTGTTTCAATAAAGGGATTGTGTAAATTTACTGCAATGAACAAGTCCCTTCCTGGCCCCATGTCTTCCTCCTTCTCTCCGCTCCAGCAAGCCGCTGCCGTCCCCTCTGTCTCTGACCCCCAGTACAGCCTCCTCGTGGCTGCCTGGCCTCTGCCGTGCCCCATGACCATCCTGGTTGCCCACCTGCCAGGGAGGAGAGCCCACAGAGCCAGCGCTGCACCCCAGAGCAGGATCCCTCTTGCAAGGGATGAGTGTAGGAAACCCTTCCTGCCTCCTCACACCTTCAAGGGCTTGGTCAACTCATGCTCTCAGGAAAATAGTTTTCTCCAGACGCAGGGAGGTGGCAAGATGAGTCTGAGCCCCCTCTCAGGGGCTGCGATCTTGTGTGATCTGATGCGGTGTCTTAATGTTATCACAAGCTGGAGACCCAGAGTCTGCTTCTCCTTTCCCGAAGGTGAGATGTTCTTGAAAAAGAAACACCACCACATTTAAGACATAAGAACTGTGCTGTGTTTTTTTTGTTCTACCTCATTTGTCTTCTCACAGGCAAGGCTCTGAGTTGGAGCTGCACTGGTGTAAATCCTGCGTGACTCCACTGGCATGTGAAAACTAGTGTACGAGCCTCATCCTTCCTCAGTCAATAAACCCTGCCTAGATGCACAGACCCAGTG
>NW_010411117.1:58667-75403 GCF_000710305.1 Buceros rhinoceros silvestris | reverse complement strand
CCGGGCAGCTGAAGAGATGGCAGAATGAGGGCAGAAGACTACAGCTTAATAATCATGAATTATCTATTCATTATCCCAATAAACAGTGAAAAATCTCTTCCTCCTTTCCTCCTCCCATAAAGCCATATCCATAATTTTCCTCATTTTCCATCTGTTCTCCATCATATTTGCACTGAGTGATCATCCCGCTAAATTACATTATTTTTATTGAAAGGTACTGGATACCGCTCATGTTTTTTCCTTTGTGATTTGATTGCCGAGGTGTAAAATGTATAAATAAGACTCAGATACTCTTCCTTTGAAATCTCACTGGGTAAGAATGTTCTGCTATAGATTATGGAGGCTGCAGAATTTAACAATAGCAGATGCAGCAAGGAGAAGGCAAGATTTTTATATCCATACAAATACTGAATGCTTGAGGAGGTAGGTGCTATTCAAGGTTAGCTAAAATCTGGTTGAAACACTCAAAAGTTGCTGTTTCTTTGTGCGCAGAAGAGCCCCTGCCTTTTGGGGGCAGGAACTGTCACATATCGTATTCTTATTTAGAGCCCAGAAACAATATGGGTTGTCTTAGTAGGTTGGATGTGCTAATGCCATGTTAAATAAAACTGCTCCTAATAGCAACCTGTAGTATTAATAAAAACCAAAATACATCTGCAGTGTCACACTCTGGTGTATCATCTGGCCTAACCCTGCTCTCAGGGAAGCCAAGAACATGCTATTATTGCCTTTACAAGGACTATTGCTAGATAGGAAAAACGTTATCCAGAAAAATTTTAAAGATTTTACAATTAAAAAAAAATTTCCTGATCTATTACTGTGGGAAAAAGTAATAAATTTCTAAGGATTAGAGAAACTGAGGCTTCACCAGAAGAGGACAGTTTTGAAGGAGTGATGGGACTGGAGGTAGTTCTTCGCTGAGGATGGGCTGCGTCTCTTCTCCAGCACAGCAGAAAGACCAACCTGTTCCTCCTCCTATTCCCGTTTCCTCTCCTCCACTTGGCAGCGCTTTCACTGCAGTGAACCCTCTCTTTCTGGCTGATGCTGTGGTGAGCTCAACCCTCAGGATTTTTTTGTAAATGTTGCTTACAAGATCATGGTGAGCACAACTTCAGGCAGCTACGTCCCAGCACGCCTGATTCTCCTGAAAGATCTCTTGGTTTTTAATGTCTGTTGCTAAGAAGAAATAAAATGTGAAGAGCAAGCTAAATTCTCTAAAATATAGTTTTAGACTAATTCATGCATTTATCCTTGCCCATGTAACACCAATATTGGCTAATAGTGGAACATGATGTTCAGAGCAGCTCCTACTGTTTCAGAGGGATGAAAAAATAAAATATACAGAAGAAAAAAATATTCTATTTTGGTATACTTAACAGTTATCTACGTGCCCTATATATCATTTAACAAATTGCTTTGCAATTCTTACAGGGCGTGGTATAATGACTGATTTAAAATCACTGCATTGCTTAAACTGCATTGTTCTTCATCAAGTTGAGTCATTTTTATGTGAAGTGTCAAGCTCTCTAACAAATAACTGCTGCCAGACAAATCAAGTTCCTCATCTTAAAGCTACGGCTAAATAGTTTATAGCTTTAATCTGCTCACTGAGGTGTGCAGTCTATGACAGTAATTATAAATGCAAGGAGAAATTATAGCTGAATGCTTTAACTGCATTAGGAGCCATTTGATGAACAATCATGATTGCCTGCTCATTTTCAACAATAGAGGGCAAGTTAGTGTCAGTGCATTAGAGGATTTTCAGTTCTGCTCTGCTCTTTCTTCCATTTACCACAGAATGTCAGTTGTCTCCTATAAAGTAGAAAAAAAGCACTGCCGAAGCTTTAAACTTGATGGTTAAAAAAAGACAAAGGAGGAAACAGAGAAAAACTGTTTATCATTATGACTCATTTTTTTGTTTTTCAGCAGCCTTACTTTCAAATTAGTTCATCTCAGGTAGCTGCTTGTTTACTTATCGGGGTCTTTCAAAAAAGAAATCTCCCCAATCAGATTGGTAAATTTGACTCTATAGAGACTCATTTCTTTAAAAAGTTTTAGATAAGACCACAGAGAGCATTGGTTACCGAACAGTTTATAGCCAACCTCCCCTGACTTTAAAATGAGAAATACCTTGAGTCTGCCTTGAGTCTTTTTTCTCAGGACAACATAAAAATTCTCATTTAGTTGGGAAAAATGAACAAATGTTCTTCAAAGGTCTAAGTCAACACACAAATTACTTCTAATTAAAGCCACGTTCCCTCAAGTTCATGAGTTTTCTTTGAAGAAAAGCAGTAAAAAAAAATCTGAAGTGGGTTAAAGGAAAGAGAATAGAGATGTCTGATTGTTGTATATTACACGTAATTTTTCATTGTATTACTAGACCCATACCGGTTAGAAGAGTTCAAGAAAACACCAAAGATGAATATAAAAGAGATATATATGCCTTTACATTTAGGAAGAATTTATAGCAAATTTCTTACAAACAGTCTCACAGAGGTCTTAAAAATAAATCCATATACATAACACATTTTTCTACAGTGCTAAACCAGATTATTCATTTATATTTTTAACAATAGCTAACATTTAAATATATAACCTTTAATAGTAAATTTCATTGAAATATAGAAAGTATTTTATGTATTTATATACTTAGAGTACCCTTTCCACTGTTTTATTTCCTTTTATTTCCGTTTATTTCCATATATTTCCTCTATTTTTATATCTGTTTCACTAAAATATTGCCTAGAAGTAAACGCAAGTGCACGTGTGCGTTTTAAGAATCTCGGTGTGCTTTATATTTCTTGTTGCTAAATACCGTGCTCTCCTCTATGCTATTATTCAAATGTATACCGAATCTTAAAAATAACACGGTAAGAATAAGTACACTCTGAAAATCCCTGTTATTTGATTTAGTCTCTGTGCAGATCTCAGGAAGAAACCGTATGAATAAACTCCGGCCTCCACACTTAGTTCTAACATACTCAGAACTTCAGTGGGTTTACAGCTCCCCAACTGTAATAAAATCTTTACAATGCTATCCAAAATACCCCATCATTTCAGACAATTTGTGCTATCATGCATACCGACTAAAATTGTAGTTCCAGATAACAGTGCTATCACTCTGTCATTGCAATTTAAATATATTTTTTCAAAGGTAAGATACAACCTGCATCTCGATATAAATTAGAAATGGATGAGTATTAAGAGGACAGCAATTTCTCGGTACCCGAAGGCAGGAAGGACAGTACCTTATTTATGTAGTTACATATCACCTGAATAATAATACCCACGACGTGTCTGTGCAGGTTATTACGACGCAGAAACCACTTTTTTTTTTTCCCTTGGAGAATTTTTTTCCTTTGTATTTGTTCTCCAAATCCTCAGAAACAGTAACGTGTTTATAAAGGTGGGTGTTTGGTTTCCCTCTTAGTAATAACATGGTGCTTTTAAGACCAAATCTGAAACATTTGTCACGTATTAAGCCATGAATGTGCCAAAATAACTGTATATATTAATATATTTGGCAGATAGCTTTTGTTTGATAGTACCCAAATTATTGGTTTGCTCTAGCATCTCTTGTGTGCACACTATGAATGTCAGAGTCTTCGTAAGCATTAGCTGGTGGGGAAGGAAACAAAGTATGGTATATTTCTCCTAACCATTCTCCTGCAGTTTCTCTGATTTTTGTCAGGTACATTCATTTTGAACAGTCAGAGAAAAAGGAACAGTTATTTGTGGAGTTCTGACGTTGGGTTAAAAATGCCAAAATAGAAACTTGAGGGTATTAGCCCTGTTTAGAAAATGAGCTCCTTTTGGGTTAGAATTTTGCTGGCAAAAATACGCAGAAAGCATAAATCTAGTCAAGTGCAGCCAGCACGTACAAGATGTACGCAAAACTTCAATCTTAGTGCACTGGAACCCTGGCTTTACACTGCGTAGCTTCTATTACCCATCCCAAAGCAACCCTTTGATTAGTGGTTTAAATTATTCAGAAGTAGCCTTTTTAATGGAGCTTAAGTGATGCATAGTCCTTGTGCTGGCTCTGTACACAGAAAGTGTTTCTCCAGGCTTCATGAATATTTGCAGCAAACAAATGTGAAATCTTCACACAAATGGGTATTCATCCTCAAAGTGCCTGCACCCTCAATCAGCCAGAGAACAGCCACAATAGCAGGTGGCGTAAGTGACAACTCACAACACATCTTTAATTTTGACTGTCTGACAAATTCATTTTCTGAATGTTATTCAAGTAAAGAACACGTTGGAGAAAATCTGAGTCTGCACGGTTATTCTGTGAGCAGAAGCAGAGCCTGACGGAGAAATTCTTGGGAATGACTAACGGAGCCTTCCTGGAAATAAATTCGTTAGAACAAAAAACTTCTATTTGGACTTTTAGTTGGTGTTCTGTATATTTATTTAAATCAAGAATATTCAAGTTGTGAATCAAGTAAAATTAAAAATGCAAAAAATTTTGTGTCATCTGCATATTACATTACATGTTATAAACATCGCTTGCGTCAGTACTTCGGTTGGCGTATCTTCCGGCAAAAAAATAGCAACACTAACGTAGAAGTATCCTACTAACAGGTCTTTGAAACATTAAGCTTGTAAAAAAAATCTAGCTGCTTTCTCACTTAAACATTAACCCCCCCGTTATAGGAAAACTTGCACTGAAGTCAGTGATGTTTATGGATTGACTAGCACTCCCAACGACATGAAACAAAATATAATCAAAACATCTTAAACATTAAAAAAGGAATGATGGAGTTAAAACGATGCAACAAAAAGGCCACTCACAATAGTAAGTGTTTAAGTAAGTGCAAAGTATGAAAATATTTTACAAAACTGAATATCCAAATATTAATAAAAGAATAAATGAACTTCTAGATATAAACTCCTCAAAGTTATTTTGTAGGTTCTGGAGGCTGGGTTTGAGTTTACCAGAAACTTGGAATAATTAAGATTTTGCTAATTTGACATTTGCATTGTCTCCTTTCCCCCATCAGATCAGAAGTACTGGTGCGTTAGCACTGAAAGAGACAATAACGTTAGGGGGTTCAGTGCTTTTTCTCCTGCTTTTTCCATTCTCATTGCCAAGAGTAGCATTTAGTTGTCTCTTTCCACACTGAAGTGCATAGGATGTGAAACAATTACTTCTTACAAACAAAAAAAGACCGCGACAACTGGGCAAACAGCAATTTTGGAAGTATTAATACGCCACTTTTCTATATAGGGCAGTGTGGTTATGCATTTAGCAAGCTCCCTTCCTGAAAACATTATAAAATGGATATGTACATGCGACCAGACTAACGAAGCAGGAGTACACTATGCATTTTATACTGCTTTCCTCCACTTAAGAGAGTACAAACGTCTTACGAGGCCTCCTGAAAACGATGAAATTAAAACTCGCTACCGAGCATGCATACCTTAAGAGTTATTCTTCATCCACTTCTGCTACAAATTGTGAATGGTGTTCTGGTGACTTGCTGTGTGTTTTGCTTAGATGAAGTTTTACTGCATGCTTGCTCGCAAATGTCCGACAGCACAACTTACATTTGAACTTAGAGTCTGTGTCCTCTTCTCCAGCTATTGTTTCAGGAGATCTTTGAACTGAAACTCTGGAGATTTCTTGCTCTACCTTGGTTTGCTGCTCCACAGCCAGCCTGTTCATGTCTTTCATTTGGAAACCTAGATGAGATTCTAAGTGGCTAATGTAAGTAGATGGGGTTCGAAACTGAGATGCACAGTCGCTGCAGTAAAAGACTGGGTGTCCTTTGTCCATGTTTTTCAAGAACTTTGTTCCTCCAGTTTTCCTAAGTTGATACTTGACATTTGCCAGCCAATGGCTGATGGTGGTCATTGACAGTCCAGTAAATTTGGAAATCTGCATGCGCTCTTGTGGGCCTAGATCCGATAATAAATATTTACCTTCAGATGTCTGGAAGAGGCTGGAAGCAAACTGAGCTTGCAAAATGAGAAGATGCTGAGGGTTCCAGTTTGACTGCCTGCCCTTCCTTTTATGCAGAGTGGAGACTTCTGTTGAGACATCCTCGAAGCGCCGGACATCTATTTCCAATTTCATAGATGGGATCCTGGAAGATGCAGCAGGTTTTGGTGTAGTAGCTTTGGGAAGAACTTTGACCATGTCAGCAATGTCAGACAGAGCATGTTTTTGGGGTGGAGAAGTACAAGATTGTGCTTGAGCTGACTCAGCTTTCTTGCCTTTGGATTTGGTCAGGTCAATAGGCTGATCATTGTTTTCAAACAAATAGTGCCTGGACACACTTGCAGGCTTTGGTGGGGTTGGAGCAGGAGATAAAACTGGCTTCTCCATCATATTTAGGTTAGGTTTGTGAAACATAGAAATTGTGCTAGAGCTGGGGCTGGAGTTGGATTGAGGCTGTAAAGGCTCAGTGGCTTTGCCCAAGTGATTATTCAGTACTGACTGCAGCGCACTGAGAGGGCTGACGCACGGCAGTTCGGACGAGTGGTTGGCAGCAGCACAACCGTTACTAAGAGAAGCTGCTGTTGGTTCCTTGAGAACTGGTTTTTCTTTTCCACTGTCCTCTTTAATTTTTTCTTCTTCTTTCAAGGGACATGGTTCTGTCTTTTTTGGCTCTGCAGAGGCTTCAGATTTGAGGAGAGGTTCTCTCTCGCTCTGGTTGAGTGAGGCAGGCTCAGCTTGGATGCCCTCTTTAGCGTAGTCCCTTTGTACCTCCTCCTTGTCATCAGTTTCCTTCTTCACTTGAGTGCACTGGGCCATGCTTGCGGAGATAGGTACCAGAGGCATGACCTTCCACTTTGGAGCTATAGGCCTCAACTTATTGGAGATCGTTGGCCTGATCTGCAGCACTTGGGAGCCCACAGGCAAAGACGGCTTAGCTCCTTCTGAGAGCTGATAAGCTGCATGGATGCTGGGATACGCACTCCAGCTGGGTGCTCCATTTTGCGCTTTATTGATGGCTGTTGTGACAGTGTTCTCCAAGGACTTTAAAATGTCCCCACCACCCTTTGAACCATCTTCTAAATCTTCTTCTCTGAGGTACTGGTATTTCATTGTGGGATCCAGTGGTTTCTGAAGAGCATCTTCATACTCTTCAGTTTTTACTGCTTTCTCATCTTTGTTTGCATCGTCAGCTTTGTCTTTTTTACTTTCTTTTTTTAGTTCAGAGGAGGGAGTTATGCATTCTGCAGATGATTTACTGGTTGATTTTGAAACAGTGCTGTCATTGGCTGGTGCTTCAGACAGCGATTGCATTTTTTCCACGGCTAAAGGATCCAGAACAAGTTGCTTTCCTTTCTTTGAAGCTGAACTTGTGACTTTCAAGAAATGACCAGTGACCATCATGTGGGTTGTGAGCTGCTGCAAGGTATCATGGGAACTGCCACATTCCATACACTTCAAAATCTGGGATTTGCAGGCCTCGAACTGCCACGTATAGCTGGCGCCATTCTGGTAGCCGTAGCGGTTGTTAGATGATAACTGCAGGTTCGCATTCTTCTGAGGAGAAAAAGTATCTGAGAAAGACCCCGTTGTGGAATCTGGGGAACAAGGCCTGTTGACATCGAACACTCGTTTCTTTGCTGGAGTGACCATTTTTGAAGAAATGGTTGGTACGGGCTCCTTCAAAGGCACTTTTTGGTAATGTTTTGTTTTTATCATATGAACACTCAGATCTTGAAGAGAATCAAAAGAGTCACCACAGAACATACATTTCAGAACTTTTTGTGCATCTTCCTTGTCCATGTCCTGGAAAGCCCTTTTTCGGGGCTTTGAGTAGCTGGTAGGTCTGTGCTTGTCTTTTTTATGGTTGTCATCTTGGTAGTGACCTGTCTCATTCATATGAACCGTCAGCTCTACCAACGTGTCATAGGCAGCGCTGCACTGCCGGCACCGAAACCGGCTGGCGCCCGTGAACACAGTTCCACACATTTTGCTGCTCTGCCTGTAGAGCTGCACCGAGCTGAACAGGTTGGGTTTCGAGACAGGTCTGGAAGGTAAATTCTGCTGTAAGCTTTTTGACAGTGCGTCTTGGTGCCAGTCAAAATCCGCTTTGTTCCCTCCATTTCTGTTGTCACAACTCCTCTTTTCAGCGTTAGACAACTTGAAACCCAGCCCTAAGCCTGTCCAATAAGAGTCCGACAGTATGTTGGCGTAGACCGCTGTCATTTTATCCATGCAATCGTGTGCTTCATTCTGGGCTTTGGGATGGGCGCTGGTTTTGGGGTCCTGTGTTTCTCTAGAGCAAATGCTTTTAATATCAGCCACGTGGTCACTACCATCACTTAGTAGCGATTCGTTTTCAGCATCCTGGTTAGATATATGACTGACAGGGGAATTCTGGTAACTGAAGTTCCCTTTCTGCTCAGGACCCACTTCATGTTCCTCATCTGTGCCAGTGTCATTGCTGCCCTGGAGCTGAGCCGTTGAGTTGTTGTCGTCATCATCATCTTCTTCCTCCTTTATATCTTCCTCTTCCTTTAAATCTTCCTCTTGGACATAACCTGAAATGTAATGTCAATACATGAAATAACTTGTTAAAGGAGAACAGTGCAGTCTGAGCTTTCTAGTTTCACTCCCTGTTTTCGTTACTGGAATTCATTTTAATCTACATCTTTAATGCCTGTTAGTTCCGGAAATGAAAAAAGCCAGATGACGCCTCTTTTTGTGCATGTTGCTGCATTTTATTGGCAGATGACCATAATTCTTTGTAACTGCCAGAGATTCAATTAATAATTCTCCTGTCATGGGAGTATAATTCTGTCCTGTATGGGACAGTTGGAACATTCGTATTTAAGAATTTAAAGTTTATATTAAAATCTTGAATTTATCAAATTGTTTTTAGCCTCAGTGAAAGAAAGGGTAGAATTGGCAAGGCACAGAAGAAAAATAACTGCTATAATCTTCGTGGTTCATAGCATCATCTAGGTACAGTAACCTTTTGCCATTTGATCACCTAAAAATGCACTTTAAAATGTACACAAATAATTTATGTGTCAAAATACAACATCTGAGAGCACTAATAGGTATAAGTGGAACTCTTTTGTTTATAAAAGTAATGTACTGTGTATCATAAAAGCAAATTGTGCTTCAGTAAAAACAAATCCATAAATTTCAGGGCAAGAACCCTTCGAAGTTACAGAAGAGGATTAGGCTGTGACAAAGGTAGACCAAAGTTAAGGGTAAAACTGGAAAAGTAGAACAAACATAGAAAGATTTTCTTTGACAAATTAGTAAGATGAACTCGATACTGGGAGAGCTGTAAATTTTAAAGTTAATTAGGAATTCAGGGGTTTGTTTTTTTCTGGACGTATATCAGCAGTAATTCTGCCTAAATTACAGGAGATAACCTGGTTAAAAATGGACCAAGGAATTAGAGAAGCGGATTCTTAAGGGTGAACTGACCCCATTGCAAATCAGAGGGGACTCAACGCCATCAGCAGTTCATTCCCAGCACCCCCCAAGAAGGGATGGAGCAGAACGAGTGATTCGGGTATGTTTCCACAAAACCCCAGTGTAAATTTTTTAGCAGCTGCTGCACAGCTGTTATGCACAGTGCAAGCAGACATTGAAACAATTCACTGTTATCGACAGCAACTCACCAAAACTAAATGCTGATTTCAGAAGCACGGGTCTTTGTAGGAGACACGTTAGGCGCAAGCGCAGTGCTGCTGACCCCAGTGACTGCACTGCGGTCTCAGCACTGCTTTGCTGCGTGTCCTTACAATCTAGCTTTTTGTAACAGCTAGGTACGTTAAAAAAAAAACCAACCAAAACAAACCACAGAGAACCAAACAATTCAAATCTGTCCTTTAAAATAACTAAGCACTAATAAAATAAAATTCTAGTACTTGTGATCGTGAAGTAACCCTAAAAGCTCAGAAAGCACAAGGTAAATGAACCTAGAAGTGTTATTCATCTAAAATCCAATTCCTTCCTTATCTTTCAGCAAACCAAAAGGGATGGGCACAAAAGGTAGAAGCATTTTGATTTACATATGGACAAAACTTTCCATGGTTTTTTCAGGTACATGTTTCAATTTTTCAATCCATTTCCATGTGTAATTCACCCCTTCCAACCCACGTTGCCCATGCATCAAGCCAAAGAGATGAACCAGAAATAGAGTAACTGTTTCCTGGATGAAGCTGCAGTATGAGAAGGGGGAAATGATGCCCCTCTCTGGACAGGCTAAGAAACCCTCGAGAGTCATCTTTCCTACGGTCTCAGGACCCGCACAGCTCACACCGGCTTAGAGCTGGGTTTGGCTGAGCTCCAGGGGTGATTCCAGGCAGCTTCACAACCAGGGGCAAAGATGACAGCAGTGGCTATGAGCAAATGACCTGGACATCATTTTAGCATGATAAAGTAATAATCACTTAGCAGTAGGAACACTGTGCTCTTCAATAGAAGCTTTCAGCAACGCAGCTATATATTGTGTTAAATACTAAAAAATAAGCCTTTAGAAGCGTGTTGGGGTTCAGCAAATATTAGCAGCCCCACTTACAAATGATCAGACTGAGGAAAGCAGCAAAAAACACACTAAGAGCAAAATATTTTTTTCTCCTCCTTAATCATTTTCCCAAATAACCAGCTAATACTTTCCACGTTCCCCTTTCTAAGCTCATAGGTTTCGCAGGGGAACAAGGAGAATGGAGGGACACGGAGGCGGCAAAAGCTCCTACACGTCATGAGTAGTAACCTTGTTAAACAAGCAGCACGAACTGATGAGCAGGACTGACACGGTTCTCGCGGTGTCAGAGATACTGTACGGCGTAGGTAGCGACGCTGGCGCCTTGCCAGGGTGTATCACAGCGCCAAGCATATTACACTGAGCAAAACAAAAATAAGGAGGGAATCCAGTGGAGGACTCAGACAAAACAGGCAACAAATAGCATTCACACAGTTTGGGGTCGGTGCAAATTTAATTCTCCGTTTCAGCACCAATTCTTTGAACACTATTAACCCGTTTTTCAGCAGAAGGTAATTTTTTCCTTTGGAAGATACACACAGTAGTTTCTTTCACACAATATCCTTTGTCCTTCTAAAAGGATTTACTAGAAGCAGAAGTACCAGACAGCTGCACATCCCCCACAATACAGATAAAATTTTCTGCTTAATTAGGCATTGACATGTTTACTATAACCTTTACAGAAGAGTAATTCACGTTGAGAATTTGGTGGTTTTTGTCGGTTTTTGTGTGTGTGTGTGCCTGTATAAGATACAGACACAGTCCTATGGAAGTGGTAAAAGTAACTTATCAGTAAGCACCATCAAAATGTCACAAAACTATCAGTCAGGTCCATTTTAATGTTTAAGGGTTTGGGCAGCTTTGAAAACATATTTCAGTATCCTACTTGTAAAACTATTCCTGTTTATGTAAATGATTTAAATTGCTGTGGGCATTTGAAGGACAGTGGAGAACTCTTCTGTGCAGACAACCTAGGGTACAAGGAATGCACGTGCCCTTCCAACAGTGGTTTTTCATGAGATTTCATTGGACATGAAGTTTGATATGAAACGATGTGGCTATTTAACAGAAATAACATTAATTTAAGTGGACTTTGCATTATTTATTTTATAAGTAAAGGGTGTCTTAAGCCTGTACACCCACACGCTTTAAATGCAGTGTCTGTAATAGGTAACATAAATTTTGCACGTCATACTGATGTCCATATAACAAATAGTTGAGTGACCTGTTCTCTTCCCACCAGTTCTCCCCCAGGCTTATTCTGACATTCCAAACCTCTGAAATGCTCATATATAGCTGTCTTACAGAAAAAATATTAAAATTAAAGAAACCCAAACTCAGTAACCAGATGAATGCTTCTTCCTTTTCCCAGATGAGAATTTTTCCCACCGAAATTAAACAAGCCCACGCAGAGATGCAAGATGGGTAATGTGCTGTCCTGAGGAAGCAAGGGACTGAAATTTCACGATCATCTTGAAGACTTGACAAAACCCAGGAGCTTCAGAGCATAGAATGGAAGCAATTTCTGGCTTCCTAAATGGAAATAGAGCATTTGGGTTTAGTGCTGATTGATCCCAAGATAACACACGTCAAAATCATGACATCAACATGGATAACATTATCATATGGATAATAATCATAAACACAATTCTAAAATGTTTTAACTTTCAAAAAAATTGTCCTCTGTACCTTTGTGTTTGGATTCATGGTAACTCAAGAAACCTGCTCTAGGAGCAGGGCTGCAATAAGCAGCTGTTCATTCTTCAAAAGATAACGTTTTCTTACATGTTTCTAGCACATCTCTACAGAGTAACTGGAAGGAAGCAGGTCCAGTTAACACACCCGCAAAAACTCTTCTCTGAACTTCTGGGTCTAAAACCATCCACATCCACCTTGAAGTCTGGACCCTGCTAGGCAGACAGCACTGAGCCAAGCTCACAGCGATGCTGAATCCAGTATTGACTTTCGGGCCCTTGCACTCCCGACTGACCTGTCATTTGCACCATGTTATGCATCACTGCTGACCTTGAACTGTGGAGTGTGAATACACGGGGGTTTTTTAAAGTGTTCATTCTGACTGTTAACTTTTCCACCAGTGGATGCTATTTTCACTCAAATTTGCTCTTTTTCCACATAGAGAAACATTTCTTGAACTATATATATACATGTTTCTTTCCAAGACTGGAAAATTTATTTTCTGCCAAGAAAAGGGACAGTGAATCACTGTCCAGAACGACACTGCTAATCCCTGTAAAACTCATGCACCATCTGCACTTCTTCATATACATATTCCAGTTTTACTTGAAATAACATCGTCAGTAGGGCAATCTTGCAGTGCTATAAGGTGATCTTGTTTCCTTCTTGTCTGGCTTCAGCTCAAACATCTTCTTGTGTTTGGCAGAAACTGTTTCTTTCTCTGAAATATTTCACGCAGATAATGGATAACGACCACTTCTCATTCCTTTTTCTCAAAAATGTCTAACCACATTAGCTACCCAAAGACAAATCTTAACCTGTAGAAGTTCATAGCTGTAGATTCATCCCAGTCTGAAAATCAACTGAAGAGATAAATTGGCAGCTGAGGAAAAAAAAAATCCTACTCTGTTGCATAACTCATATCTGAGACATTCTGGAATTTAACAATATGCAATACTCTGGAAATGCAACGGAGTTTCTGGGAAAGAACTCTCAAAATATGTAATTTGTGATACAAGAGTGAATGATATAATTTCAGATGGTTTTAGGCTATGTTAAAAATTTCTGTACCAGGGAAATAACTTCATGTTAAATTCTGCAAGATGGAAAGGAAGCGCAGGGAAAGGTTTCCATTCTCACTGTGGAGGGAGCAGAGAGTGCCTGGCTCAGAATCAGGGGTGTCAGAGACGAAGAAGCATCCCTGTCACCCAGTCTAAATGTCCTGGTAGTGTGAGGTTTATTTCTGAAGCTACATGCATCCTGGGGAAGGTTTTAGATGTTCTCAAATCCTCAAAAAAGACTGAATATGCTCAGCTGCCTCATTTCCGGGAGGCCAGTTGATTATTTTGGATAATGGGAAATTACTTGCACCTTTTGCTGCTATTACTATTTATCGTCGCATCCAAGTTGAGTTTGCAGCGGCTCAGTAAGGAAGTTTACATCACCACCCTAGTGCCACAATTTTGTGTCCAAAACAACTTGTCATCTCAAAGGAGAGATTTTTCCCAATATTCTTTTGCCCTTTCCTTTTAGAGCTTTAAGCTTCAGATAGTTACAGCAGCTGGTACTAGGGCTTGAATTTCTGCCTCTTGCAGAGTAGCAAAAGAAACATCACCTACCAGCCACTGCTGGAGGGTAGAAGCAAGCCCTGTGGTGCCAAGCTTAGGAGCAGGGAAACTTGGAGTAGCTTCTGCCATAGCTGAATTTTAACACACAAAAGCAACTCCATGGAGCCATAACTATTATTTATAGATGATGCTTAAATGAAGCAATTTGGGGCTTTCATTTTGTTGTGCTCTAATTAGAGTTGTATTTAAAGTTTTCTGTTAAATGTCCTATTTC
The DNA here is from genome assembly GCF_000710305.1 of Buceros rhinoceros silvestris. Taxonomy (NCBI): domain Eukaryota; kingdom Metazoa; phylum Chordata; class Aves; order Bucerotiformes; family Bucerotidae; genus Buceros; species Buceros rhinoceros. The sequence goes on along the minus strand of NW_010411117.1, from coordinate 61,397 downwards.
TTACCGGTTAAAGCAGCAAAATATCCACTAGTTTCAGTGGGACTCCTAGCAGCACAAAGGAGAACAGACTATGTCTTTTGTACATCATATCCCACACAGTTACGAGCCCAATGAAAATGATCAGCGGCTGGAAGCAATGTGCAAGGAACTGGCTTGTGAGTGACCCATGAACTCAAAGCAAAACCAGTAACAGAACAGGAAAAAAAACCCAAACAAAATGAAGACTGAACACTAAGAGGTGAGCTGACGCGCTCTGCTGAGCTGAGAGCCCATAGCAGGGACAGAACTACTACGGAGTTTTTCCCTGAACAATTTTCCATAAGGATGATGTTGTTTACATAGTTACTGCACTGTGAAAACAAAAGCAACTTCAGTCCTCTTTGCCTTGCTCTGGATTCAGTCAGTTTGGCTGAACTGCCAGGCGGCGGATGTGGCAAAAATGGAGTTAACCATGTTCAGAGCCAACAGTTTGAGTTCCTTGGTTAGAAACATTTCTGTCGTTTATGTTCTGCAAACCCCTGGAACTCACAGTTTCATTCAGCTGAAGGTATTTGATATTCTCCATACTGTATTTTCAACAAATGCGCTTTAATGAAAGCTACAAATCGTTGCATCACTTGAATGCAAAGAAGGTAACGTCGCCAGCCCTTTGCCGCACCCTTAACCCCCACCTCCGCTCCGTCTGTCCCGCACACCGATGTCCCCACCCAGCAAAGTTTTGGACAGGTACCAGGCAGACATCACATCACCACAGCATCAATACCCGTTGCGTTTCATTGCTGGGACAGACACAAAGGGTGCTTTCCAAAGTGCAATTAAACAATTAAAGGAACACAGTAGCAGCAATATGTTCTCATTAGTTGTTTTTATTGCACCAGTGTAAATCACTTTACTGATGTAAACATAACTCTGAAACTTTTGTCTCTCTTTGCCTTTCTTCTGTTTTCTCATGTCTTATTGTTGCGGAAAAAGCAGAGTGGCTTTGTAAATTTATAGATTACCTCATTTAAAACCCAAGTTTCAAATTACGTTTTCCATCTTTCATTATCCTAGGTTCCCCTAAATACCAGTCTAAATTTCTTTAAATGTCATGAGCTACCAATCAGAATCACTAAAAAAATGTATCTATATAAATTGAAATTGTAATGAGTCTTACCAGTGTATTGCTAGTACTTTGGTTCATTTGATATGAACTTTGTTTTTTTAAAGTACCACATGGTAAGGCTTTGAAACTTCAGTTTGTAAAAAAAAAAACTGTAACAGCCTTACAGCCTTTGAAGTCACTACTGATAAAACTCTGAACAGATCCATTCAAGTTCAACTAACATCAGACAAATGTTTAGTGTATCAGAGGAAGCCACAAAAGCAAGGATTTCATCAATATTTCACAACAGCCTCAGGGAAACTGTAGATTGCAATGCTGTAGGGCAGCTAATGGAATTACACACAAGGGTTTTGTACATTTAAAATAAGCAGCTACTAAAAAAATTACCCTTCAGTTTGATAGAAACTGTATAAAACTGCAGATGGGAAACAATTAAATAGCTACCAACATTTATCCATGTCAGCCTGATAGGTCATTTAATAACAGGTATTTCTTTCCTCCTTTCTATTTTTTCCTGGTAGGGCAATAATAAAGATTAACATTTATGAAAAGTAGCATAAAATATAGCGCAGCCAAATGAATAATTAAAGATGCTTCTGAAGAATTTGTTTGCTATTGTATGGCCGTGAAGACTGCTCTCCAGTAATGAAGTACATTCATATTAAATATCATTATAAACAGAAAGAAGATGAGGATTATGTTTATGGACACTTGCTTTTTATCCTAAAAAAGTAGATCTTTGACTCATTTCTATTGAATTGAATCCATGGCTTATCTCATGGACATCATTTCTTCACGTCACATTCTCCTTGAAAAGCTTTGGGCCCTGGCTTTGAACACTCGTGGGGTACAACTGAAGCAGGACATATTACACATAACAAAGCAGTGAAAGATCAACCCCTCCCCTTGAAAGGCTCTTGATCAGAGTGAAGATTTCTGCATATGAAAGCACAATGTTTATTCCAAGAATAGATTCATATAATCATATTCCTCTTCATTACAATGTGCAACGAGTACAGAACTTGAAGCACTAGCCCTTCACACAGTTGTTGGAGTGTTTAGGTACGGTTTACTACTGTGGGAAATTACTACTTCTGTTAATAACTGATGCTTGTTCAGTGCACTGAATAGCATGATCTGAGAGGCAAATTATTTGATTATTATTTTTAAAAGGTTGCTTATTTCTTGGCCTCTCCTATTCAAAACAGACCAGCTTGGCTAAATACAATGCAACACCCGGTCTCATGCAGAAGACTTGAAGCCCGAATTGAAGAAAAGTCATGAACACATAAAGTTTGTCCCATTTGGGGTAAGAATAGATAGACTTATCTGCCATAAAGAGAGGCTATGCCATGATGATGCTTTGCTGACATAATCACTTAATAATCAGTTGTTAATATGTAAACAACAGCAGCCTGATTTCAGTAATGTGACTGAGGATTAAATGAGTCAGCCTTGGTAGCAAATCTGCCAGAGCGAGGCTCAACTGTCATAACTCCGACATCTGCCACCGATTGCTGAGGTGGCCTCTTGCAATTCACACAGGGTCAGTTCAAAGCTCGGATGTTTTCACAGCTCACCTCCACGAACAGCTGCTTTCTCTTCAAAAGCCCAGCCTCCCTGCC
>NW_010411117.1:56329-58595 GCF_000710305.1 Buceros rhinoceros silvestris | reverse complement strand
CTGCAAACTGCTGCTTCGCGCGCACGGTCTGCGGGAGCGCGCTGGGAAACGCACCGTGCTTGTATGGTGCACAGAAAATCTAGAGCTACTTAAGTACTCAGCTTCACAACCCAGCGAAGGGTAGAGATGAAGCCACTGGCACTTCTTAAATGTTTTCATTAAAGAGCAGAATTCACGCAGAGTTGAAGATGCTGCAAGCTCCTTGCAATACCTTGCTGAGTTGGACCTCGTATTACAGCCTATTTTTAAAAAACCGCTAAAGTGGCTTTGGAAGTACGCTATTATCGTGACATTTGTCGAGAGAGCAGTGGGCCTTCTGTTCTTCCCTTTGGACACACAGCCGTACTGAGCTCCCATGAGCTCCGCCTTACCCCACACTTGCCAGCAATACTCATAGACCTGCGCTGGTCACTCAGAACTGGGTAAACCATGGCTGCGCCATCATTTTTCTCTTAACATCTCTTTAGATAAGGTACATAAGTAGAAAGTGGAAGTATAATGAAATACATATTCATCATCTTGCTTTGTTTTGACCTTCCATTCCAGGCAATAAAAAACTGCAAATAATTTTGAAGTGTAAATTTTCACTTGCTGGGATTTCCGTGTAAAAGGAACACTAGTGAAGAAAACACAGACCATCAAATGGTTTATTTCCCTCTTTATTTTCCTTTCAGGAACATTCTGTTGTTAATGCTGGTGCAAATGAGTACTCTGTTTTCAAATATTATGGCCGACAAATGCTGACTCTTGACCATCAGACACCCCTGCACTTATAGCCACGTAACCATCAAAGCACTAAGCCAGCATGAAGGTCATCACTCCAGACGGCATCTTACTTCGACTAACTTCGCAGATATTTAAGTGATAAGCAGTTGCACGAGATTGATATGATACTTTGTGAGTAATTTGGATGAACTATAACACTAACTCAGGAAAGTATTATAATTTTAAATGTGTCCAGAAAATAATTGAAATTCTGGTTTAGCTTCATCACAATGCACAGTGCTGGGTATATTTAACAGCTGACTAGTTTAGCATGAATATTGCTTTACAAATGAGGTCATATTGTTTTTAAGAAACAATATTGCTATCAAACATGTTTAGGAGGAAAAGCAAGAGATTATGAGTACACTTTTAACCTTTCTGTCTCTTTCTATATCTGTTTACTGTGGTGATTTAGGTGCTCAGTGTTGTTTGAAGGCAAACATGGAAGGTTCTGGCATTTAAAAGAGATCCAGTAATGAGCAACTGGCAGTCAGATTTTTTTCTTATTATTACTCTGTCACAAAATCTCTGTTCTACATCACTTCATCTTTGCAACACCAGTCAGAGATGAGAAAGGTCACAAGATCTCCTTCACACATACAGTCTGTACGTGCACACCACTGTTCCTGAGTACATACAACAGCCAAAATTCAGTCCACGTGCGGGAAAAGAAGAGTCCAGAGGTAACGCAGTTGCTTTGGAGAGGAGGCTTTCCTTTTGCTGGCACTGGCACTGGCCAGGTCAGAGGGGGATCACCGACTCATGCTAGGCCACAGGTTTCTTCTCTATCCCTCACACTGTTGGCAGAATGAGGGACACCTACGCAAGCCCCTAAAAGAGCGTTTCACACAGAGAGTATGTCTGCACCCACCTACACAAGATCTGGACGTTTCTCTAACAAAGGGAGGAGGCACACAGAGGCTCCTGCTTTTCACTCCTCGGTGCAGTCAGCGGGGAGAAAGCTGCAGCAACTGTGGAAAGAATCTATCTGCGATCCTTTTAAATCTGTTTCAAAGATGGAAATAACTTCTTTAAAGGTCCTGCCTGAAGTACTCCCTCTGCAAGAGGCACGTGCTGGTGCTGGCTTTGGTAGCATGAACTTGCAATCATTTCACTTTCCTTTCCATGCAGTCTGGGATGCTGCCCTAGTGTTTCCTTGCACATACAAAGGCCTATCAATAGTAAAATACTTATAATAATAATTATCAGTAGAAAAATTAGTATTGTTGGTTCCATTTTAAAAGAAATTTGTGCAAAACAAATCAATCCATGTCAAAAGGAAAAGCTTCCGATACGGAAAACAAATATCTTTTCCAAGTATCTATCAGGATTACTAAAATAATGGAAATTTCAAAGGAAAAAAAAAGAAAAATGATTGGAACACAAACATTAAGACGTGTTCTTTTAAATTGTGTCTCAAATGATCCAGGGAAGAGCTTCAACCCAGGGCCAGTGCGCAGATCATTTACAGGTCCCAATCAGCACAGTCTCAGGGTTGCAT
>NW_010411117.1:39108-56256 GCF_000710305.1 Buceros rhinoceros silvestris | reverse complement strand
ATTCCTGCCCCGTCCTGGGATAACTGAAATTTATCGTTTCGGACAAAGCATAAAAAAACAGGCAGCAACAACAGGAGGCTGCAGCTGCACAGGATCAGCTTTTCCTGAATCTCAGCAAGAAATAACAACTATGAGTTATGGTAAAAAAATCCAATAATCAGGAAGGTCACTTAGGGACAGAAACGACTCCTTCAGCACAGGTGTCATGATGTAACCACTGCTGAAGCGAGGGACCTTGGTGGGTACAAAAAAGCTATATATTATATCCATCAAGAGCAGATTTAAGGCCTGCAGGAATTCACAAAGCAGTCTAGTGGATCAAAAATCCAGGCTCCAAAATCCTGAAAGAGCTGAAAGAGTGGATTAACCATCTCTACTACCCAACTCTGCAACAGAATAAAAAACTTTATCAACTTCCTTGCATTTTTTTCCAGGGCCTCTGGAAGGAAAAGCAACAGAGGGCAGCTAACCTCTACCAGATTCCTAATAATACTGACTTTTAGAAAAATGAATTGCTGCTGCAGGCAGCAAACACAAAAAAAAGGCATTTAAAAAAAAAGCTACTTAAAATGTTTACAGAATTAAAATAGGTTTATTGCTGTTTCTAGAAATCACAAGTGTAAGTGCAGACAAGAGGTTGGAAAAAATCGCCCAGAGAATTTTCATGTGTAGTTAAATAAACCCACAGAGCGAAACTTCTCCATTCTTGTTTTAATTCCTGACTCTTCCCTTTCACTGCCTCCCAGGCACCAGCACGCAGCTGGGACGCCGCCTTTTGAGCTCTGCACTTTGGCAGAGGAGCACACATACCTGGGATGTTTATTAAGGCATCGTTACGTGTCTGTGTGGCACCATTTATTTTCTGTGGAAGAGACCATACCAGGTCAGGATCAACAGTTTGAGCAGACAATTCATCAGGTGGGAGCAGGTGGCAGGGGCGGTATAAGAAATCGCTCGAAAAGGAGGACAAAACTGAAATGGATGGAAGTGTAAAAGTAATAAGAAAGTGATCAGTGAAACTACAAACTACAGAAGATAAATCAAATGAAACACGTGCAGAGCAGAAACCAGTCCAAGAGGGTTTCCTTAAACACGAACAGGGCTTTAACCTCTACGACAATTGTTTACTCCATGTATAACGTTTTTCCTCAAACTTCGGCGGGGAATCAGGAGGATGAACAGAGCAGGCTTATTTTTTTGCGCATTATATTTACACGCACGTTCAAATTGCTTTTACACTGCGAGACTGTGTTAGAGGATCAGCACTTCGGTTGTTTAGGACCCCTGAAGCAATGACTGAAATCATATAGAAATAAAGAGTGGTAAGTGCACAGCGAAATGCTGAACAAGAGAAACGTTGAACAAGAACTTCTTAACAAAAGGATCGACTCGCACATTACCTTGACTATTTCTTGAACAGAAACCCTCCAAACATTCTACTGAGGGTTGGACTTCACTAGCAAAATCCTTTTGCTATCAATAATCCAGTTTTTCATGACAAAAGATCTTGTGCACTTTATCTAACACAGATTTTGGACCACCTACTGATAATGCAAGAGTAAAACTTCCAAAGATGTTTTTTATTTCAGTGGAAGTTGTGTAAGCTTAGGCCTGCCCAGCTTTTTGGTAATACATGAGGAGACACTGGCTACGGACACTAACTAAGTCCTGGTTGATTTGCTAAGTAGAGAAAGTCCTTTGAGATTTTATGGGTAAAGTTGATTTCGAGCTATAAAATTGAAGCATTTATTACAGACCAGAGGCCAACAACACTTCATTACAGACTGTCTAAACACTTTCAGTTTATCCACTAGGTTCAAATCCAAACAATACTTCCCTTTTAAAGCATTTCTGACTGATTCTTTTTCTATCAGGAATAACAGCTAAAAAATTAATTTTTATGGTGTTTATCAATCTATGCTAACATTCAAATGAAGGCAAAGCACGTCAGAGATGTAGCTGGTACCTGCACAAGGTTTGTCTCGTACAACTACCAATTTGCCGTCTCTACGTGGGCTAATTACGGTATATAGCCAGCAATGCACAGCTGGAATTTGACTAGTCTGTATTTGAATTTTTTAATTTTTCAACATGTATCATATTGCCACTTCATTGCTGCTTCTGTGCAGTCAGTTCCTTTACACTGATTGGAAATCTGTTGCACAAAGAAAGAGAGAAAAACATGCTCAAAATAAGAAGATTCAGAAGGACTGAATTGCTTCTAACTCTAAGACTTCACCATGTTTTCATACTCTGCCCCAACAAACAAGAGTCTTTAAACACTCACTGGGAGACGAATCAGCAAAACTGGCCGTCTTTGCTGCTGCTTCAGGGAAGTTGAGTTTCAACAAGCTAGATTTCTTGGCAACTCACAGCCTGATGTCTTTGGGCTGTAAGCGTAACCCAGTGACAGCTCTAAGGCTCCCAGACAAGGCAGCAGTGCTCCCTATCAAGAGACCTTCTCCAAAGCGTCTGCTCAGACTGAAAAGTCCTCCAAAGACCTCGTTCAGGAGGCCACAGCTGGTATGTGTCAGAGTTGTCAACAGCCTCATGCCATCAGACGTTACCGTGGCCACTATCTAGCAGAGCTATGACACGGCAGGGGCCCCACATCTGTAAGATGCAGAAGGGCAGACTTCTCAGCATGGTCACCTACAGGGGCAGCTCATTTCAACCAGTTCTTGGGGTCTATCAAGCTTCATGCATTGGTGGGATAAGCTTGACTCTAACCTGGAGTGCGCTTTGCCCATACTTGGGTATAATTTCTAATAATTTTTCAGATGTTTAATGGTGTATTAAATTTTCCATGCCCCCTCCAGGACTCCCGTTCTCGGCAGTGCCCGGGTCTGTGATGTCCGGAGGTAGAGCAGCAACTCTTTCATGGGCACCCCCTTGCTGTGGGGAAGGAGCTTGCGTGCCCTTGTGAGGTTGAGAGCTGTGCTGGGGGTGGCATGTGCCTCCGGTGGGGTCTCCCAGGCCAGACAGGTCTCAGCTGAAGGGTCAGACACAGTGTGTCCACGGGCAGGATGGGCTCACTAGCCTTCGGGCACCATCCTAGGAGAAGGACAACTCTGACCCCAAACCCGGGCAGACGGAGCTCGTTTAGCCCTGTAAGGCTCCATCTAAGAGAAGGACACTCTAACCAAACCTACAACCCAAGGACTTCACTGTCACCGTCCAAGCTCGCCAGGCCCTGGCAGATGAACCTCAGGTGTAAAAGGTGGAGCCAGTTCCGCGTACGCTGCGCCTCACCTAAAAAACCCACCGCGCAGGGCCGAAGGGTGCACTCATCGCCTGCAGTGAGCGTGGGAAAAGCCCTTCCCAGATCTTCGTTCGCGAAGCCAAGCCATGACATGATGAAATTTTCCGTGTACGATAAGCTACATTTCTTACCGGTATAATTCTTCTGAAGCAAACAGATTTAGGCAGAGGAAGAATCAGCTCAGTTTGTTAGTCCTCTTGGCACTCTCTACAGAACCTCTTCTTGTTGCTAGTGTGGTTTCTTTTTGTCTGATGGGTATATATACATGTAGAGTACATATACTCATTTTTAGCTGACAACAGCAGCAGAAGCAGGAAGTGTCTACACCCTAAACTCTAACGATGTATCAAAAATACCTGATAACTTTGGGTATTTGTTAGCAGGGGCTCTGAAGCACAGTTCTGAGGCCAGCCAATCCTACGGAAATGCAATCCAGCTCCACCAAAAAAAATTAATTCCATTTTCTAGAAATCAAAATATTGCCGATTGCTTTAGATATTAAACAGTGTATTTCTACTTTACCTCCTCTGTTATAATTAATTTAAAAAGAATGAGATGATTTCCCATATTATTTCTCAATTTGTTTGTTCTCATGTGACTGAGAGGCAACATCTCATATGAAACTCATCTGCCTCCCTGGTCCTTTTCAAACAATTTATTCTCCCCAACCAGCATCAACTGCTACAGAGTGGTTTCACCACTACCTGTTCTTCCTTCCTCTATGAGCAACCACATTCTTTGCTTTTTCTCCTTGACACTAGTAAAAATGCTGGTCTTAGTGGAAGCAGACAATTAAAGGTCAAAAATTAAAGTGTTTTTCTGTTCCACACTGTATAAATCTATTGCTGTCAGAGAGGTGCAATCATGTCTGCAAATGCACTTTGCAGGGCTGAGATCTGTTTCTCAACCTAAACTATGTAACATTTAAATATCAAAAACTTTGTTTTCTAATGAGGGAAGTGTTGAGGGGGGAGAAATGAATTATATGCTTGATGTATACTGAAGGCTGGGAAAATTAAGGCCATTTCCCATGGTGAGAATGCAGTGATTTCAGTTTGTGAGAGTAAATTAAACCTTTGGGAGAATTTGTCTTCCATTAAATTGAACAGCTAAACAGGCACAGAAGATTTTAATGTCACCACCACCAAACCCCAAAGGTTACAAAAAGAAAAAGAAACACTGTTTTGTTGTTTGGAAGTTCTCTGTCTCTCTACCTAAGAAAAATGCAAACTGCAAATGTATGTTGAGACACAAAGACTCTTAAAGATCATAATTCCATTCCTATACCATATGCTATTAATGTCTGTCAACACTGTTTAGCCAGCAACTGCTGACAGAACCATATTTGCTATCTAAATACATCATAAATAAATCAGTAATGAACTGCTTTAGTAAACCTTCTGCACTGATTGGAAATACAGATCGAGTAAACAAACTCTGGGGATAGCATTTTGCAGCTAGAAGTATATACAACTGCTTAACGTCAGTGACAAAGTCACTCACAGCTCTTTCTGGCAAAAGACGAGGCGGGTGAAAGAAAATCGTAAGGATGGCAAAAGTGTTTAATCAATTGTAGCAAATGTACCTGTCGGCATTCATCATATTACCTCTCCTTCTTTTTTTACATTATGCAAATATCAGAAATGGGACTTTCAGCAGGTAGAGCTACAAAATACGCTGGTAACAGAGTCAAAGCCCTCAGCTCAGTCATGATCTCATGACTAGGGAGATGGTCATCAAAACCCGGCTGAGGTTTGTGAAGTTTCCAAGTCAGACCTGCAGTGAGCAAGCACAGGCTCTGCTGACTTCTTGGCAAGCAAGAGAACAGATTTTGTCTTAAATGTGAGTCTTTGAGGCAATGGTATATGCCCAGTAGGAAAAAACCAGGAACTAGCCCTGAGTCTAAGTGGATTCCTGACTCTCCTGCAGGTTTGCACTAACAGTTCTGCACTGCAGAGTTTGTGTGCTTTTGAAGGAAGAGGTGGATGGACATTTGTGCCAGAATTTGTCTGAGATGCAGAATACACTGCAAGCAAAAACTTCAAGTACTTTGTGAATGTGCGAGATAAATGGTAGGAGACATTCCCTTATTTGTTCAAGCAAACCTACCAGATGTTGTCTGTTGTTGGACAAAACCCAGCTGTTTAGTGAAGAGGATCTGGAACTAGAATTTATGTCATGAGATGGGATACTGAATGAGGCGTTAGTGGTAATGTTCATTGCTAGACTTAAAAAAACCTACTAGCACCATGAACTTCCAATTGAATAAATATTTGTAGTCTTCCCAACTCTTCTTCAACACAGTTTTTTTTGAAAGTTACTTTCTGACAGCTTTCTGGTAATTAGACACCACAGCTTTATATCAGAAGAACAGTCTTAATTAAGACTGCAGAGAGATGCTAAAATTATAATTTCCTCTATGCTATATTTTAGCAGCAGAAATTCTTGGAGATCCCTGTGGGATGAGACTTTAGTCCAGAATAAAAGAAGTGCTAATTTACCATGATGCTTGCAATGGATGATATTTTAAAAAATATAATTCATCTCCTAGATGGAGGATTAGAAGTTTTTCTTAATCCCATCAGACAATTAAACATCTTGTCCTTTGTTCCCCCTGAAGTTATTTTCCACTCACAACCCAAACATTCTGTGAGATGCAGAAAAAGACTTGTTTACAAATTCGGATTGTTGACAAGGCTCACAAAGCAGTGGCAGGTGTTATTCTTTATAGCAGGAATTAGCTCTGTACACAGAGGGCTAACGCAGGGAACAGAAAAGGCTGCAGCTTGTTACGTCCTGCCAGCACAGCGAACCAGGATGCCTCGCCCTGACTGCACACCTTCCCCTGAGCTCTGAGCGCTCGTTCACCTGGAGTTAGGTGAGCAGATGCTAAATACTGCAACGGAAAAGGGAAGGAGCCTGGGCTAAAAGGCTCATGGCTCTGAAAGGGAAGAAGGGTAGGATCTTATCTTCCAATAAACCAAGATATAAATTTAAATTATGAGCACCTTAAGAAGGCTGAGGTTCATGCAAAAGAATACACCGTAAGACAAAGTTCCCTCTGGTGTCATTTGTTTTTGTGACAAGCTGCAGAGATTGCTGGAACAGAAGAAGTCCCAAGCTCCTAAATACCATCTCAAGTAGAGTTCATGTGAAAAAGAAGAGAAGCAGCACCGTCTGGATGATAAACATTCATATTTTACAACCTTTCAGTTTATTTACTGATATATCTTTTTCTAACTATATTTGTTGTTTGTATCAGCTTGCCTAGGCAAAACAGAGCCATACATAATTCAGGGATAAAATTGCCATCAAGTCACTGCAGAATCTAAACAAATAGACCCCAAACATATATTTTTCATTAATAACCCTCCATTACCAAGTTCCGACACTTTGAACCAAAAATAAATAAATAAAATGGCAAGATAAAAAACGAAAGACACCTCATTATTTAATGCCAGTCTCCCCAGCTTTGCGCTCGGAGCAGGTGGAGGCATTGTCTGAAAAGTTAATGCTTAATGTGCCCTGGGAGCGGCGGCCCAGGCTGGCAGGGGAGGACACGGAGAAGCAATCAGCCACTTGGCCAAAGCTGTCACTAGTCCTCAAGCCTGTGAGACAAGGCTAAGTGCGGAAGCTCCCATGCCACTTACACATTTCATTTTTTGCTGTCTTCCTGTCCAAAAAAAGGAAGAAAGGGGAAAAAAAAATGAAAAAAGGGAGGGGTGGAGTGGGGAAAAAGAGAAAGAAGAAAAAGAACTGTTAATTTACAGAGCTGAAAATAGCAGCTGTTAATGGGCTTTTGCACTCCTTTAGTCACTGCAAGGTCATGATCAGAAGTAGCATGTGATTGATTCTAAAGTGAAGTTCAGCTCTTCACATTTGTAATGGACATTAAAAAATCTGAAAGGAGCTCAAAAGAGAAAACAAAAAAGTGACATATTTTACAAAGCCCTGAAGTCCTCCAGGTTCTCAGAATGAACTTGGAGAGTAGAGCCATGCCCTGTTTTTTAATTGTCTCTCATAATAATTATTGCATTACAAGGAACAATTAATTGTATGGATTAGTCCAACTTCATCAATTTTATGGCCATTTTATTGCTATTTCTTACAGCTTTGTGAAGAACAGCCCTCCTCTTCCATCCCTGTGCTTAAAGAGTTAAATGAGATGAGTGACAGCCTTTCTGCATGATTTACAACTTCGAGCCCTGTAGTGAAACCAGCGCTTGATGGATGATCCTGAAAGACAGAGACTAACCATAAATCATGTCTTTGAATCATTGACAAAGATAAAGGAGAGAAAGAAAAAGCACTGGCATTGACATTCATTCTCCCAATAATGTACATTGACTAGTTACAATACAGAACCTTAATTAAAAAAGCGAACTCCAAGTAGTCACCTCATTGTAGGGAACGCACCGCTCTGAAAGGCTCATGAAAACCACAAACAGAAGTTCAAGCCCATCCACGATAGGTTACCTCCCTGCGAAAGGCACTCGGACGTGCGCTTGCCACAGCCCTGCACTGGAAAGCAAACCCCGTAAACCCTGGTCTTCACCTCCTCGTTATTCAGCACCGAGCCTTCTGGCTCTGTGCCTCCTCTTACTGATCGAGCTGAACGCCCAGGCAAGGTGAGAGCCTTGTTGTTTTAGGCACTGGCTGTATTACGCGGAGATGCCAATCTTCAGAGGCGGGACAAAGGGCTATCATCTCTGCCTGTCTGAGGACCGAGGCACCAGCACAGACAGCGAGCCTGAGGAGTTTAGGGAAGGGGCAGGTGTTTGTACACCATGATAGGCCCGCAACAGAAAGGTGCGGGAACTGATAGGGAAGTCCATCCCCTAATGTTTCCAAATTTATGGTAGAGATGAGAAAACTCAAACCCCGTGAGCTGCAGGCCAGGAACAGGAGCTCGTTCCTTTATCTCGTGCACGCTCACATGAAGGTTAGTGGCTACAGAGGTGCACGACCTACCATCTGCAAACACTGCAGCAGCACTTTTATTATTTGCTTCCCAAAACCATTGGTATCACCTTTACCTCTCAAAACTGGCACAGGGCACTTTTGTGATACATTTAAAATTGCACAAGAAATGGGAGAAAAACCCAAATATCAGCTTCAGAGAGTCTCCGTGAATGGCCAGCTGCGTAGGGATGAAGTTAAAGCGCAGGTTAAGACCTCTTTGGGGGAACTGGTAGCACCATCTCTAACAGTACTGGGTAGTCCCCTCTTTCTGCACAAGGAAGGCTGGCAGACTCATAAATACATGTGAAGCAGTTCTGGAGAGCACCCACTTTGGTCTGCAAACACGACAAAGGAATACAGAAATGGGGTGACTTTGAGCGAGCACAGAAGTGCCTTAAACAAGAAAAGTAATCATGATAAACAGGTGAGGAAAGAAACGAGGAGTAAAGGAAAGAATATATGAATAGAAGCAAAGAAAGGAAGATCTAGATATGTATGTTGATGCTTCCCCACTGTGCTTATTTCTGTAAAAAAAACCCCCACAGATTTGACAAGCTTATGTGCTCATTTAGCTGAAAGTGGCGGTGAATGACCCAACTTTTCCAAGTTTTGTGCCTTTCCTGAATCTTTTCAATTTGTCAAGCGTTTAATCCTCATGGTTTCAAGAAAATACTGGGATTTCACACAAGGAAAATCTCAATTATAAAAACAAACCAAAAGAGGACAAGCAACACTAAGCAGGTTTTCATAGGTAAAGCAAAGCACCTTCTACTGGAGGGAACTCCCCCATGAAACAGCTGAGAAGACACGACCGGGCATTTCAGAAGGCACAACAATTGTTACACACTCCCTTTATTTGCATATATTATTTTCATTCTTCCCTGTTCTCTTTGCTGGATCTTAGCTCTCCATTTTCTTTACTCTTTTTCCACTTTATTCAGGTGATTATGAGCATTTTTATGTGCATACACAGTCTAATCTATCTAGAAAAATCTAAGGACTTTACAAAGCATAAGCACTCGTGCACAGGCAGCAAAACCAAAGAGGTACATTGTAAAATCTATTTGATGATTTTCAGCTCCTTACTTACAAGTTTCCTTTACCATGTTATTTATAATTCAAAATGTTTCCTGAAAATGATGCTTAATGTATCATTTTGTCAATGGTATTGGTGCAGGATCACTTGGACCAGGGACACCAAAGTCTCTGCCCTCGATTGCATGAATATATACCTTGATTTCAAATTTCAAAAGCAAATGTCTTGTCATATAGGATTGATTGGATTTGCTATTTGCTTTCCATGAGTATTTGCTGGGGTTTATTTTTGCAATAAACATCCCTATTACAAACAACTTCCTCAGATATATACCAGCAACTAACAGGATAAGAACACAGGTGCTTATTATAACTTGTCTGTAAATTCAAGATGATATGCACTGACCTCCTTCCCTTCCATTTCTGTCTCCTATTGCTCAATTTTTGGTTTAAATTCTTCCTCTGTATTACAAAAAAATGCCAGTACCTGATGAGAAAGTTTTATTAGTAGAAAATACTGCTGAAGTGAAATAAACCTTCAAACTTATCCTTGGGAAAATTAGCCTTTTTCTTTTTTTAAGGGAGAGAGGAAGCAGGGCAGAGAAGAACTGAAATTTAAATTTTTGTTTGGAAACAGAAGAGTACTTGAAAAATACCTGGTTCAGAAGTACAGGGAGAAGAGCTGATAGGAAATGAGTTCAGGGTCAGTCTCTGCCACAGGCCAGGTTTCCCAGTCACATCTCCCATGCCTCAGCACAAACAACCCGCCTTTCAATACCACCGAGCACCAGCGGAAACCAGTATCTGAAGAGCTCACTAACCAGTCCAGAGTAAATGGATAAATACAATGGCAACACGACTAGTTTCTAAAAAGTCAGATCTGGTCCGGTGCAGAAAGCCTGATGTCAGTTTGCGTGGCGTTTGCTCCTTCCAACCGAGCTCCAATGGCCTGATTTCCAGCGCAGCTGGCTGGGTTAAGGAGCACAACTATACTAATTATATCACTTCGCTAAATCTTGAGGTGATAAAGAAGACAGACATTCAGCTGTCACAGGAAATGACCCTGAAACTAAGTGAAATGTTCCACTATGAAGCAAATACACCTTTGTTAAAAAGTGCTGTAAATGCACGGCAGAAAATTTTACTCATGGCTGTTATCCTGATATCAAGGAGTGTGTGTGTGTTGTACCCCTAGAGACAGTGGAAATTAAGCAACTCAGAAATCATTTTCAAGAGGATTTGGGACACTGCGTAAGTCAATCCTAATTCATGAGAACGCAGCCTGATGGGTGAAGTTGGAATGAAAGAGAAAATAATCCACTTGATGTCAGACTAAGGATGAAATGCTATTTCAAATTAGGAAAGGTGCACAGGAGAGGCCTCAGGAGGACAACAGGCAGCTGACTTACAGGTCCCAACGAGACCGGAGGATGTGTGTAGTGAAGGCTGGCTCTGGGCAAGTCAGCAACTCCATCCTCAGTTCCCCCAGCTGACGTTTCAAAGGAGGATAGGTCGCTGTGCTCTTGTTCCCCCAGCGCAGCTCTCCCACTTTGAGGTCTACTCCCACGGGCAGGAGGCAGGCGCTGCCATGCACCCACCTGAGGCATTCACCAAGACCTCTCCTGGAGCAGACTTGGGGATTTGGTGCTGTGCCCTGGCCCTGCCACACAGAGAGATGCGGAAGAGGATCCCTGGGCTCTGAGGAGAATTTGGTAGGTTTAGGAGGCTGTACAGGAGGGTTGGGAGAGGAAAGAGTTAATACAGTAGGTTTTGCCATTTGACAGGGAATACTTATGTTTAACCATTCATAACTAAATCACATCAATTTAAGTGGATTCCGTGTATTCCTGAACCTCACATTAATCTCTATGCAGAGAGAGTGTCTAAATATTTGTCTCTTTCAGTTCTGATATTGTAATTCTCCACCAAAACTAAGGGGAATCCCTGGGCTGGTTTCTTTTCCCCTCCTTCCGCTCTTTTTTCCTACCTTCTTTCCTTTATTTTCTGGTAGAAGAAAGTGGTGAAAGGCTTTGGATGATCATTTAAGGAAACAGGGATTTAATAAACCTGGTGTTCGGGTACATCACAGCTTTTATGTTGGCGCTGAACTCCACATACATTAAATCCACATCATCTATCAATCTTACAGTTGTGTGTCACTTATGAAAATCTACTGAGTATTGTTTTCATCTCGCCTTACAACAAGCAGCAAAGCCTCATGAATACTGAAGAGCACTGTAAATACTGCACATCTTTTATTTTTAAAGGTCTAGACAGTTTGGAATGGCAAAATTTCTTTGTTGAAAATTGCAGCTTAAAGCAATAATTCCCAGATTCCTCCTCTCCTGTTTTTTTCATCTGGTGTGCAAGCAAGCAGCAGCATTGCTCTGTATCATTAGCAACACCTACCTGGTCCTGCTGCTGCTTCACCATACTAGTGCTCTGCCTGCGCTAGCCATTAATCCAGCCCGATGTTGGTTCGAGTGTGATATTATTATTCAAATTCCATCCCACTAGGAAGCAACCAGCTCTGAGATGTATCTATTCATTTCCACTGCTTTATTGAAATCTGACAACCTGCTTTTTCTACATTTTTGAATACTGCAACTTTATGACCACACACTGCCATCACCCTGCTCTTATTTGCCTCAATAGCCCTCAGTAGTGGATCTGCCATGGGCTGAATTTAATAGAACAATATTTTACTGTTAGACAGCACCTTTCATGTTGAAGACTAAAGCCTCATTGAAATTCAGTCATCTTTGGGGCCCAGAGAGGCACAGCTTCATGAACAGGGATGTTTTGGCCAGGGACACAATCAGTTTCTTTTTGTGAAGAGTGCAAAGTGACCTGTAATGCACACGTAAACCATCAGGAGGTGTGAGGTGTTATCCAAACCACCACGACTGCCTATTATCTGATCCTGGGTAACCAGGTCTCCCGAGATGATGCTGTGTTGATAGAACATCAGCATGGCCTATTTGTGCTGGGCTGGGTCGCACAGTCAGGAATATCCTTCTTCCATACTCTTAGAACCACAGCTCCAGGCAAAGCCAGAACAGCAGAGAGGCACGATCAAAGAGAGCTGCAAGAGTTGACTAAACCTTCTCAAACAGCCACAGAAGCACGGATTTGGCTTGAATCATCAGGCACATGAGGGATGGGGGAGGTTCAGTGTGGTTCCTACTTTACAGAGACCCAATATGTTCTGCATAGGTTTGACATCTCATTGTTTTTGTTTCTATCTTTGTTATCTTGTCAGTCCTACAAATGCACACTTGTGTGCCATCAACTTTTTCTGCAGTATATATAGCTTATCACAAGCTAAGACTTAGCAGGAATCTCACAAAAAACAAGGACTTGGTGAATCTTAGTTTTACTTGTGGGACTAAGAACTGTAAAATTGACTTCTAACCTTCCTGTCTCTGTTTCCATGCCAGGAAAGGTAACTTCTGTCCCGCTACAGGCACAAAAGCAGAGCTCCCCTGCCATCATGCTGTGTGCTGCACTGAAGTCTGAGCTATTTTGGTTGTTGAGCAGCCTTTTGTGATTTCTGTAAAAGAACCGGTGGAATCAATCTGCTGCTACTTGTCGGGGCAATTCAGCTTCAGAGATTAAGAGCCCCCATTTCAATCTACTAGAGGCAGGAACAGTAAGTAGTCTGAATGCTCACCCATAGATTATCAGGTTAACAAAGGGTAGATACCTGAAGACTCAAGAGCTAACCTGTTAAGACACCTCACGACTGATTCAGAAGCAATGCAGAGAAGTGTTCCAAAGCTGCACTGAAGACTCCCCTAATACCAGCGTGCTGTGAATGAGCACAGAGTTGCTACAGCTGAGTTATCAAACCAGCGAGATCCAATTTCAGTGTATTACACATTCCCCTACCTACCCTTACAAACATTGGCTTGGGACAGGCTTCAACTCAGTTTGAGGCAGACGTTGGTGTTGCATTGGGCTAAACTCAAATTATAAATTGAACTTGCCTGACTCAAAGAAATCAGGACATGAAACATCCACAGGTGTCACCTTCAGTTTTGTGAACCCAAAATTTGATAGAAGGGGTTCTGCAAAGCCGTGACATTACATGTGTCTGTTACTGGGAACAGGACCACTTACCATTTCCAGACTCCTGGTGATTCAAATGAAGTGGAACTGAGATGCAAAGCAACCCTGCATCTTGCGTTTCACAAACAGATGCGGTTCCATGAAAGCAATACCAAAACCTTGAGAAATCTAAGTGATACAGAGGGAAAGAATGCAAAGAGAGCGTGCTACCTCCCTCTCTCCACAACCCTGCGGACTCCCAGGCACAAACATTGTACTGGCCCCATTTTCAGAGGCTGGGGTGGGGCTGTTCACTGCATCTGAAAAGCAGACCTTCCATTTAGATCTGCAAAAAATTTGCAAGTTTGTTAGTTCATCAAAGAAATCTAATCCACCTATTGTCTTCTGATCTTTCTCATAAGATCCTTCCATATGAATAGAATTGCTTTTAAAAGCACCATCCCTCCCCTCCCCACCCCCCAGCATTTCCTGTCCTCTCACCTTAAAAAACAACTCTGAGAACTTTTCGACCAAAGCAGCCATGTGGAGCCAGAATTGTTTCAGTTTTATACAGGGCCTTTGCTCACATCCTGTCGGGTGTTAAAAATCCCTCAGCTGCTTTGCTAGGACCACCCGGCTAGTTCTGAACCACATCTGACAAAATGATACTGTTCACTTCCAGAACCCATCACACAGTTATTCTTGGATAAAAGGTAAAGCAAATAGCAGCCAACTGCTCACTGCTGCAGAAACAAAGACCATCTAGCCATTTATCAAAGCTTCAGACAACCAGCTTGCTTTAAGCTCAGCCACCTCTCCCATTACAGCTTTAAACGGTAACACACTATAACATCAGAAATGACAAATGGAACCGGGGGGCCTAACCTATACACAATCAATACCTGCTCTGAAATAAGAACCATCTTTAAAGTATTGACAAAGGGAGCAGGAATACATATAAAACTGCTATTTTTTCTTGAATTGTTTGGTATGGCCACTGTCAACATTCATTTGTCCACGACATTCTGCTTTTTTCTTTTTTCATGAGAGCAGCAAAACCCCAGGGTGTGCAACTATTGTCAAGCCATTATAGTCGCCCTGTGTCTACTGTTTATTGGAGGGTAAGAGGAAAGGGCCAATTGCAAGTGACTTCAGCAGAGCTTTGCGCCGCAGATTAGAAACCGTGGCGCCGTGCACAAAGCAATTCTGCTTTCTGTTTGAGATGCATAAGAGAAATTTAATATGTCATCAGTTTCATTCGTTTTGATGGTGCTCCTTTAGCTTGGATCAGAAGAGCTTTATTTAAAATAACCCATGAACCCTCTACAAGAGCAAAATAAAAATTCTGTGTTTAGGCCATAAAGGCAAGGACCTTCCTCTGAAGGAAGCACCTTGTGGGCCCGCTACTTCCTCCTCCTGAGTTTAATAATACTACTTTGTACTTTTATAGCATCTTAAAGTGTTCACCACATTTCAGATACTCTATGAAGAATTAATAATAATCCAAAGTGCTCTGCAAATGTTCATATCCCCCTACAGATGGGGAAACTGAGACAGAGCCAAGCTGAATGGCTTGGTGAAGGTCACACAGCTGGCAACAGAAACTTATTCTCCTGAGCCATTGTTTGAAGCACAGATCACTCTTCCTCTGCCATGCTATTTGGCCAGAAAAAAAAGCAAGAAATGACGAGATGAACGTGACTTCTGACGGGAGTTAGTCACACAGCAGTTATCTCCAGATTCAGTGTACAACCAAGAAAGTATAAAAGAAGGGACAAAGGAAGCACAGAAGAACTGATCCCAAGAGTCCTCCTCAGCACTAGAAAGAAGATAATGACTTTCCAGCTTTTTCTAGACATAAGTAGCTATCTTTGTGCTTTCTTTATCACCTCAGTGAAAGGAAAGCATGGAAGGAAATACATGTATGAGAGAGAGGTTTTGCAGTTCCTAATTTGCTTGAGATCATCATAGGAATATAAAAGGTCATGGCTGAAGGATGGTACATAAGCAAGGGTCTATCTAACATGGCATCACCCCATTTTGGGTGAGCAGCAGCTTGCATGGGCATGACCCTTTGGGTCTGTAACCATGATGCAGTGATGATGGGGTGTAGAAATAGGACACTTTACAAATGTTATGGCTGCTTCAAGACACCAGGGGAGAGGAACATACTGTGCTCTATATGCAGAGCAAGGTCTTCTCTAACGATAGCACCAGCCCGCACAAGGGGGTGAGAACCATGGCTGACATCACCCAGGGGGCCACCTCCAGGACGCAGCAGGAAGAGCTGTACAACAGCATAGCCTGAGCATAGCCCTTAACCAAGAGAAGCTCCACACCAGAGGGAAAAGGTTCCAAACTTTTGTAATACAGGGAAAACGGGTAAACGGGTTACAGTGAGCATGTCTCCGGTGCACCTCCTGTGGCACTGTATAAATAGGCCCATAACATTTATTTCAAATATAGCATAAGTACTAGCCTCTTCCCTGGAGAATAATCATAAAGAGGAGAAAGGCTGACAACGAAAACTATTAAAAAAGGGGTAACTGAGGCACAAAAGCAACTTTCCCATGGTAAGTCTGCCCACAAAAGAAACATGCAGCAAACTGTCTTCAAACCAGAGCACAGACCACAAGACCTCTGCACCTCCCAGCACCCAGGCAGTCAGAGCTGCAGTGCTGGTGCCAGGAGCTGGGGGACCAGGAGCTGCAGCCACAAAGAGGCTCCACCAACTGAATCGTACTTGTTCAACCAGCCAATAGGCAGCTTGCTCGGTTGTTTTGCACCAAATTGCCAACTACACCTTACAAAGAGAAAAATTTGGCAAAGTGGCTATATTTTGCTGGTCGGTGCTTTAGAAACTTCAAAGAAAAAATGGTCAAAAAAGAGAAACCGTGAACAAAGCAACAAAGGCAACCAAGCAGCTGGAGGTAAGCCAAGTGTTCCTAAAGGATACCCTAAAAAATGTCATGCTTTGCTGAGGGAGTGGGACACAACTCAGAGAACCCTTTTTATAGTTAGATGTTAAAAAAAGTGAAAAAAGGAAGCAAGTGGGGCTCTGGGGCTTGGCAGTTGAGGAGTCAGGGCACAGCAGCAAATATGTAGACGTGCTCTGGGACTACTCACTTCCCTGCCATCCTAAAAAGTGGGAGTAAATTTTTAAATAGCTGGCCCACTTCGGCCAAGCCTTTGAAGTTTTTGGGTGGGAAATGGTATTTATTATCAGTTGTCATTAGCATGTAAATAAGTAAACACACCCACTCCTGTTTTGGAGGCAGCACGAAACAGGAGAGAACCTGCTACGTGATTTCTGGGGGAAAAAAATGCTGCCTTCTCCAGTGTTTTACTCTTGCATGCAGTGCTGTGGCTGGTTTTTGTGGGGATCATTTCCAAAATATTTCAGTCTGTTCTGGGACTGGGCTGCTCTCTGCTTCAATGGATGAGTTGCCTTGGATGAAGAACATGACAATGGGGTTAGGAAGCACAGGATGCTCTGCACATGTCCCCCCAGCCCTGGGTGTTTCCTCATGGAAAGACACCAGATGCCAGTGCCAGATCTGAGGCAAGAGCTGTACTACTGAATCTGAGCACTTTGAGTGCTAGAGCGGACGGGAAAGTGTGCTCACAGCTGGAGGAAGGGATAGCGACAGGCCAAGTTTAATACTGATTTTAGCATTGCTGGACAGATGAGGCCAAAACAAAATAATCCTTTAACCCCGAAACATGGAGGAGACAGCAAATTTGCTGGAGTTCTCTGTTCAGGACACCCAACTCCTCAGCTGTCTGACTGATAGTTATCCGTGAAGGGGATGCTGCATGTGACCCTGTTAGCTCCCTAC